>NW_027278628.1:0-156105 GCF_030028105.1 Mobula birostris
GCAACCCTCTATCCTGAGGCTGTACTCTCTTGTCCTAGACTCTCCCACCATGGGAAACATCCTTTACACTTCTACTCTGTCTAGGCCTTTCAACATTCGAAAGGTTTCAATGAGATCCCCCCTCATCCTTCTGAATTCCAGTGAATTCACAATCAATGTGCGGGGTATGAAGTAGATGCAATGCCTGTCAAGTGAGGTGGGGGAGGGGAAGGAGGAGTTCTGCAGCTAGACATTTCTCAGAGCATAGGACAAGAACAGAAGCTTTGTCACATGGTGCCTGTGCTGACCATAATTTCAAATTATATTAAACCTACCTGCCTTTACAAATTCATATTTTTCCATTCCTTGTGCTAATCTGCCTCACTGAATGTTCCTCATGTTCCACTGTCATATCTGCTTTCACTATTGCCTTGACGGCACATTCCAGGCAACCACCACTATTTGTGGTGGGGAAAAGCCTTGCACATTGCCTTTAAACATTCCTCCTTCCACCTTAAAGCTATGTCCCTGGTAGTATCTGGAAATCAGATTCCTGCTATCTATGCTTCTCATATTTTTATAAACCTCTAAGTTCTCTTCTCAGCCGCTAACACCCCAGAGAATACAAGTTTGTCCAATCTTATAAGTAACGCTTTCTACTCCACACAGCATTCTCGATGGACATTTTCTGCACCCTTCCTGCAATGGAGTGGCCTGAACTGTACACGATGTGCAGAGTGGTGTTCATTAGCTAAACAATGATTTTGTTTTTCTTTGGTTGGACACTATGAAATGTAACCCAGAACATTTTGGGTTTACAAGATCAGTAGAGACCAGAAAGAGAAAGGTGTGAACATTGTCTTTTGAAGGTGATTCTTTTAATCAATCTTAAACCAAGCTCATCATTGTTACAATCAGTAACCATTAAAAAGGTTAAGCAGTGACCTACTGCAGTTTATGAACCAGATACAGTGTGGAAAATGATGATGGATTATCTCTGCAGCTCAGCAAAAGTACGATTATTCAAGTTGGGTCATTTCCTTTGAAAACATTAAATAATTGCATTAATGTGGAAACTAGGAGGTTTGGAATTCAACCAAGTGACTTGTACCATGGCAAATCAAATGGACTGATCTGCCTCTTTCTTTAATATAATACCTCTATTTCAAGTTGCTCAAGCGTTTTTTTTAAAGATCCTACTAAAACACTACTTATAGGCTGAGCCTCTGTTCTTATTTGAAATATTGTCTGGAACCTTTTTCATGACTTTTTGATTATTCAAAATCCTTCTTAGCGTTAAATGCCTTCAGAAGACGGTGAAGGATTCGTACCACATTATGTGTAAACCATGTGCCTTCAAGCTGGAGCTCTGTGCCAAATGTGGGAAGAAGGAGGAGATTGTGCATCTGTAAGTAGCTTGTGCTGGCTTATGCAGTTATTTTAAAAGGAGTGGAGTTAACAGCTGTTTTCATTGAACTGTTTTATCCTGAAAATAACACCTTTCAGTCCTTACAGACAGTGAAAGCAAGATTTTATCTCTTACCCACCTCTTGTTCTTCATATCCACATACATGAAAAGTTGCTGAAGTTTTGTTCCTTCGTGCAGAAATTTGGAAAATTAAGGAAATGGCAGAGACTTTGAACAAATATTTTGTTTTTTTATGATAAGAGTCTAAAGCATCCAAATAATGATAGAAGATCTTTTATGAAAAGGGGGATTTAAAGCAATTGCTATCTCAAAGGAAGAGCTGCAAAGTAATGAGATAAAAGGTTGATAGTTCCTCGGACCCTAATGGTTTGCATTCTAAAATGCAAATGGCAGATTAGTAACAGATGCAATAGTTGTACTCAGAGAAATTTCCCAATTTCTGTATAGGCTTCAGTGGATCGGAAAAACCACAAATATAACAAATATATTCAAGAATGGAAGGAGAAAATTTGTCATTGGCAAGTAATAGCATCAGTAGAACCATATTGTTAAGGTCCATAATAAAGCAAGGTGAATTGACAAATTTAGAGTTTAGTTTTGTGACTAGTAGAGTGGATATAAAGGAACCAACTGATATTGTACATTTGGATTTCTAAAAGGCACTTGATAATAAAAGACGTTTAATATGATATCTATTATTTATTCAAGAGATGTGAGCTCAGTTTGAGCTGCTGCAGTCCTTGAGATGTGGAGGGTGTTACAGGATTTTGACCCAGTGACAATGAGTGACTGGTGATATATTTCTAAATCCAATTAATCTGTGGTTTGGGAGACAAGTTTTGAATGGTTCTGATCCCATGCTTTTGTTGTCTTTGTCCTTCTAGTTGTTGTAGGTCATGAAATGCTATTACTGCTCAGAGTTTGTACTTCCCTCCCCTTCCGCTCTCCTCTCATATCCCAAGGATGTTCCTGTTAGTAGGCCTTGTAACTTGTCCTGTGATTAGGTTATGGTTAATAGGTGAGTTGCTGGGCGATACAGCTCGTTGGGCCAGAAGCTCCCCCTCCTGTCTTCTCCTATCATTTTGGATCTCCCCCTCCCCCTCCCACTTTCAAATCTCTCACTAACTCTTCCTTCAGTTAGTCCTGACGAAGGGTCTCGGCCCGCTGCCTGGCCTGCTGTGTTCACCAGCAACTTTGATGTGTGTTGCTCTGGTACTGTTGCTGTTTTTTTTCTGATTTGCCCTGTCTCCTGTGATTCCTCTCTGATTACATACAGCAGAGAGGAACTTCTAAAGATTAGTGAATCTGCCACCAACTGTTCTCCACCGTTTATGGATACTTTTACGGAGGTTTTGGTCCGAGGTGCTGCAGCAGCTCTGACTGGTCTGTGTGCAAGATGCCGTAGAGGGAAGCAAGCTGGCACGCTCGTTAAACAGACAGCGGGGATTTCGATCTGCGCTCCCGTCGATTCACCTGGCAAATGTCTGTTCTCTTCTCAACAAGATGGATGAACTGCTACTCAATAAAACTCGCGGCGATTTTTCCAGATCCACCGCTTTGTGCTTTATTGAAACTTGGCAGGGTGAGCACATCCCGGACAACTCACTGCAACTTCTGGGATTCCAACTCTTTCGAGTGGACCGAGATGCGGGACTCTCGTGGAAAGGGAGAGGAGGCGGAATCTGTTTCTACATAAACGAAGGTTGGTGCACGGAGGTCACAGTATTAGGAAAATCATGCATTTCACATCTAGAGACAATTCTTAAAAACTGTAGACCGTTTTATTCACCGCGGGAGTTCTGGTGAATTATTCTGGTCGGTGTCTACATTCCACCTCAGGCCTGCGTCAGGGAGGCGCTACAACACCTGACTGACCAGATAACTAAAGTGGAGAACAAACATCCAGCCTCCTTGCTCATTGTTCTTGGTGATTTTAACAGAGCAAACCTTGGCCACGAATTGCCAAAATTTAGACAACATATTAAGTGCCCCTCTAGGGACACTAACATACGAGACCACTGCTACACGACGATAAAGGATGCATATTGCTCTGTTACACAGGCAGCCTTGGGACTCTCTGACCACTGCCTGGTTCACCTTCTCCCCACATACAGGCAGAAACTAAGATTGGTTAAGCCTGTTATCGGGACAGTCAGGAGATGGAACAACGAGTCAAAGCTGGAACTTCAGGCCTGTTTCGACTGCACGGATTGGAGTGTCTTTGAGGCTGCAGCTACAGATCTTCATGACCTGTCTGACATCGTGACCTCATACATCAGTTTTTGTGAAGACGTGCATTCCAGCAAAAACCTTCTGCACATTCAACAACAACAAGCCCTGGTCCACATCACAACTCGGGCAGCTTCGTCGGGAGAAGGAAGAGGCGTACAGAAGAGGGGACAGGCTTCTGTATGAACGAGCCAGGTACCCACTGACAAGGGAGAATAAGGCAGCGAAGAAGCGCTACATTGGAAAACTGCAAAACAGGTTTTCAGACAATGACCCAGTGTCAGTGTGGAAGGGGCTCCAAGAGATCACCAACTACAAGAAACCATTCCCCCCAGGCTGTGGAGAACCATCAACTGGCTGACGATCTGAACAAGTTTTATTGTAGATTCGACACCTTCATTCGCCCCAGCCAAAACACAGACCTACCTGCAATCCCCATCATCCATCACCCCGATATCTCAGTATCCGCTTTCTCACCCCACATTACAAAAACTGCTCCCCCTACCCTCCCCTTCACTTCAGCCCTCTTGTACCTGCACTCAGGATCTGTGAGAGGGAGGTGAGTCAGCTGTTCTGGAGGCAGAAGACCAAGAAAGCGCCAGGCCCAGACGGCGTGTCGCCCTCCTGCCTGAAGACCTGTGCTGATCAGCTGGCCCCCGTCTACACACGGATCTTCAATAGATCACTGGAGCTGTGTGAAGTCCCTCATTGCTTTAAGCGCTCGATTATCATTCCAGTCCCTAAGAAACCCACTATCAAAGGACTAAATGACTACAGGCCTGTTGCCTTGACATCTGTGGTCATGAAGTCCTTTGAGAGACTAGTGTTGGCTCACCTGAAGGACATCACAGGCCCCCTGCTGGACCCCCTGCAGTTTGCTTATCGGGCAAATAGGTCAGTGGATGATGCAGTCAACATGGGACTGCATTACATACTACAACACCTCGACAACCCAGGAACTTCTGCAAGGGTCCTGTTTGTTGACTTCAGCTCGGCGTTCAACACCATCGTGCCAGAAATCCTCCACTCCAAACTCACCCAGCTCACTGTCTCCCCCGCCATCTGTCAGTGGATCACAAGCTTCCTGACTGACTGGGTGCAGCAAGTGAGGCCGGGGAGCATCATTTCTAGCACCCGGACAATCAGTACTGGTGCCCCCCAGGGATGTGTGCTTCCCCCACTGCTCTTCTCCCTTTACACTAATGACCGCACCTCACAGCATCCATCTGCTAAACTCCTGAAGTTTGCAGACGACACAACTGTTATTGGCCTTATCTGAGATGGTGATGAGTCTGCATACAGACGGGTGGTGGAACAGCTGGCCCTCTGGTGTGGTCAGAACAATCTGGAGCTAAATACGCTCAAGACTGTGGAGATGACAGTGGACTTTAGGAAGAGCCCCCCAATACTCCCCCCACTCACTATACTCAACAGTATTGTGTCTGCTGTGGAGACCTTCAGGTTTCTGGGTGTCACAATCTCCCAGGACCTGAAGTGGACACCCAACGCGGATACTCTTATCAAAAAGGCTCAGCAGAGGTTGTATTTCCTATGTCAACTCAGGAAGTACAACCTGCCTCAGGAGCTGCTGATTCAATTCTATTCAGGAATAATCCAGTCTGTTCTCTGTTCATCCATCACTGTCTGGTTTGGATCAGTTACCAAACAAGACAAGAATAGACTCCAAAGAACTGTCAGGGCTGCAGAAAGGATTATTGGTGTGAAGCTGCCCTCGATCCAGGACTTGTATGCATCCAGAGTCAGGAAGCGAGCAAGCAGCATCATTGTAGACCCATCACACCCTGGACATCACCTGTTCCAACTACTTCCTTCTGGCAGGCGCTTTAGATCACTGTATGCCAGGACAAATAGATACAAGAACAGTTTCTTTCCGTATGCCAACAGTCTTATGAACACTTGAATTTTAGTCTATTATAAACCAAGTCCACCTGTACATAAGAAGGTTCACCAGATTGATTCCTGGGATGGCAGGACTTTCATATGAAGAGAGACTGGATGAACTGGGCTTGTACTGGTTGGAATTTAGAAGATTGAGGGAGGATCTGATTGAAACGTATAAGATCCTAAAGGGATTGGACAAGCTAGATGCAGGAAGATTATTCCCGATGTTGGGGAAGTCCAGAACGAGGGGCCACAGTTTGAGGATAGAGGGGAAGCCTTTTAGGACCAAGATTAGGAAAAATTTCTTCACACAGAGAGTGGTGAATCTGTGGAATTCTCTGCCACAGGAAACAGTTGAGGCCAGTTCATTGGCTATATTTAAGAGGGAGTTAGATATGGCCCTTGTGGCTACGGGGGTCAGGGGGTATGGAGGGAAGGCTGGGGCGGGGTTCTGAGTTGGATGATCAGCCATGATCATAATGAATGGCGGTGCAGGCTCGAAGGGCCGAATGGCCTACTCCTGCACCTATTTTCTATGTTTCTATACACAGGCTTACCTCATTGCATATAATTCACGAGTATTTGCACTATTGTTTTGTTTGCTTTTTGATTCTGTAGAACGAGAGCTCAGGGAAACTGGCATCAAATTCCCTGTATGTGTCCACATACTTGGCGATAATAAAGGATTCTGATTCTGATTCTATTTGGGGTGTCTGTATACAACTTCCCATGAGGGTCTTTTAACCCTTGCAGTTTCTGAGCTACATGACAATGATTCAACACCTATGTAACTTCTTTTCATTTTTTACCATCAGAGCCACGCCACCCCCTCTGCCTACCTGCCTGTCCGTTTGATACAGTGGATGTTAAGCTCCCAGTTTAACAATAAACTGCTATCTGGTGGATAGGACATCTCTCCATCTGTAGATCTTCAGGCAAAGCCAGCTTGATAATATTCCACCAGTTTTCTGGTCTGGACTGATTGGCGCTGTCCAGAAACACCAGGATCGAGTGTTGGTCCAGATTCGTCTTTCAACTGGGAATTCTGCTTGGATAAGTTGCAGTGCCAATCCATCTTGTTCACTAGCATGTTCTAGAATGAGGGATTTCACTTGGATGTCCCTGATGTGGTTTGAATGCCAACAGTGTACACTACCATCCTCAAGTACTGAAGAAACTTGTTGGCACGCTTTCTCCACAACTTTTCTTTCATCCACCTTTGCCTCTCTGGGTTCGGGTGAACATAAACTAGGGGCAGGTGTAGCACTTGTTTCGCTTGCAAGGATAAGTGTCAGGAGGCAAATCAGTGGGAGGGACGAACGGACAAGGGAGTCGCGATCCTTGTGGAAAGCAGTAAGTGGTGGGGGGGGGGAGGAGGGAATGATGTGCTTGGTGGTGGGATCCTGCTGGAGATGGCGGGTATTATGGAGGATTATGTGCTGGGCGCGGAGGCTAGTGGGGTGGTGGGTGAGGACAAGAGGAGCCCCATCCCTGGTGGGGTGGCGGGAGGATGGAGTGAAGGAAGATGTGTCTGAAATGGAAAGATGCGGTTGAGGGCAGCATTGATGGTGAAGGAAGGGAAGCCACTTTCTTTGAAGGAGGAGGACATCTTGGTTCTGGAATGAAAAGCCTCATCCTGAAAGCAGATCCGGTCAATACCAAGGAATTGAGAGAAGGAGATAGTGTTTTTACAAGTAACAGGGAAGGATGAGGTATAATTCAGGTAGCTATGAGAGTCAGCGGGCTTATGGTACATTAATGGATAAGCTGTCTCGAGAGATGGAGACAGAGCGATTGAGAAAGAGGAGGGAAGTGTTGAAAATGGACCAGGTAAATTTGAGGGCAGGATGGAATTTGGAGGCAAGGTGGACAAGCTCCACGTGGGTGCAGGACGCAGTACCAATGCAGTCATTGATGAAGTGTAGGAAAAGTTGGGGAGTGACACCAGTGTAGGCTTGGACCACAGCCTGTTTTATATAGCCAACAAAAAGGCAGTCATAGCTGGGACCCATGCGAGTACCGGTGGCTACACCTTTTGTTTGGAGAAAGTGGAAGGAGCTAAGGGAGAAATTATTGAGAGAGAGGACAAGTTCTGCCAGATGGAGGAGAGTGGTGGTGGAGGGGAACTAGTTGGGTCTGGTGTCCAGAAAGAAATGGAAAATGGAGAGCTTTGAGCCTTCCTGGTGGAGGATGGAGGTGTAAAGGCAGTGGATATCCATAGTAAAAGTAAGATTCTCGGAGCCAGGGAACTTGAAATCATTGAAATAATTAAGAGTGTGCAAAGTGTCATGAAGGGACTGAACCGGGGGTGGGGTGGGGTGGGGGGGGGTGCGGATAAAACTGAGCCAAGGTATGCAGGTACAAGTTCAGTGGGGCAGGAACAAGCAGAAACAATGGGCCTACCTGGACAGGCAGGTTTGTGGATCTCGGGTAGGAAGTAGAAACGGGAGGTGCGGGGTAAGGGAACTAAGAGGTTGGAGGTAGTGGATTGGAGATCCTCCAAGTTAATAAGGTTGGTGATGGTGTGGGAGACAACGGCCTGGTGCTCCTTAGTGGGGTTCTGTTCGAGGGTTAAGTAAGAGGAGGTTTCTGACAGTTGTCACTGGACCTCAGCAAGGTAGAGGTTAGTCCTCCAGACTACTACAGCACACCCCCCCCCCCCCACTAATCTGTGGATTTCAGGTGAGGTTAGGATTGGTGCAAAGAAAGTGGAGAGAAGTGAGATTGGAATTGGAGAGGGGAGTGGTGAAGTCAAGACGGTTGATGTCACGTCAGCAGTTAACAATGAAAAGATCAGTAAGCAGAAGACCAGAGTGGTGCCTCCAGGAAGAGGAGGAGGAGGAGGAAGAGGGTTGAAAACAGGAGAAAGGTCATCAGTGCAGGGTGGAGAGCTCTTGCCAAAGAAGTAGGCCGGAGGCAGAGGCGGCAGAAGAAGAGCTCAGTGTCATGGCAGGCGCGAAACTCAGAGGTGTGGGTGCAGGGGGACAAAGGTGAAGCCCTTGCTGAGGACAGAACATTCTGCCTCAGAAAGGGGTATGTCAGAGGAGATGGTGAAGACTCGGCACGAATGAGAGCTGGGATCAGAGCGGGGAAGAGGGTTGATGGTGTCGGGGGGAGGGTTGGAGTGTTCAGGGAAGGTGGTATGAAAGGAAGTCTCTGCAGACCCAGGAGCTGGCGGTGGGACCTGAGGGACACGGGATTGCAGTGGTGGTGGGGGAAAGGGAGACGTTTCCAGTGGCAGCACGTGAAAACCTGGATTGGAGATGCTGTTGGTCAAGGCAGGAGGCAGAGTTGGAGGTTGCACAATCGCCACTGAGGGCGTCTGAGGTCGTTGGAACCCCCATCGATGGCGATGGAGTCTGGTTTCTGAATCTGCTCAGGATCGTTAGAACCACTGAAGTCGGCAGCAGGTAACGTGGTCTGGAGATGTCCATGCCTGCCAGCATTGGAGATGGTAGGTTCTACAGGCTAGTGTGGCCTCATAACGACTTTCACTCACAGACAAGAAAAAAACCTGCAGGTGCTGGACATCCAAGTTTCCAATCACGAACAATTGTGATGAAGCCATACTCAGGTTGGAGAAGCAACACCTTGTATTCAATCTGAGTAGCCTCCAGCCTGATGGCATGAACGTCGATTTCTCGAACTTCCAATAATGCTCCCTCCACTTCACCATTCCCCCAATCCCATTTTCTTCTCACTTCATCTCTTTGCCTGCCAATCGCCTCCCTCTGGTGCTCCTCCCCCTTTTCTTTCTTCCGTGGCCTTCTGTCCTCCAGTATCAGATTTCCCCTTCTGCAGCCCTTTATCTTTTTCACCAGTCAACTTCCCAGCTCTTTACTTCACCCCTCCCCCTTGCTTTGTTACTCTGACTCTTTTTTTCTCCCCCCCCCAGTCCTGATGAAGGGTTTCAGCCCAAAACGTTGACTGTACTCTTTCCTGTAGATGCTGCCTGACCTACTGAGTTCCTCCAGCATTTTGTGTGTTGCTTGGATTTCCAGCATCTGCAGATTTTCTCTTGTTTGTGATTGGACCTCAGCACTATCACTCTGGTTCCCATCCCCCTGCCAAATTAGTTTAAACCCTTCCGCAAACCTGCCTGCAAGGATATGAGACTCCTTTGGGTTCAGGTGTAACCCTACCCTTTTGTACAGGTCATACCTTCCCCAGCGGAGATCCCAGTGATCTATAAATCTAAACCCCTGCTCCCTGCACCAGTTCCTTGGTCACTCAATCAGGTGCCAAATCATCCTATTCTTGTCCTCACTGGCGCGTGACACAGGCAGCGATCCAGAGATTACTACCCTAAAGATCCTGTTCTTTTGCTTTCTACCTAGCTCCCTAAAAGCTCTTTTCCCAGCCTCCTCACCTTGTTTACTTATGTCATTAGGGCCAATATGCACCAAGACTTCTGGCTGCTCATCTTTGCCCTTGAGAATGCCATTGACCTGATCTAAGATACCCCTGACCCTGGTACCAGAATGACAATATACCATCTGGGTGTCTCTATTGCACCCACAGACTCTCATTTCTGTTCCTCTAACTATAGAATCTCCAATCAACAGGGCAATCCTCTTCACCTCCCAACTCTTGAGCTACAGCACCAGATTCCATGCTAGAGATAGTCACTGTGTTCGTCACCCTCAACAGTATCTAAAGTTGTATACTTATTATTGAGGGGAATGGCCACAGGTGTACTCTGCACTTGTTGTGCATTTCCTCTACTTCTCCTGACAGTCACCCAGTTACCTGTCTCCTACAACCTAGGGGAGTTAATGTACTGTATTTTAATGGCTGTGGAGTATAGGTAATGACCTTGGGACACAGGGGAGAGATTCTTTGCTCTTCTAACTGTGACACTGGATATTTTGCATCCAGCTAAGGAAGCTTAGTTTGAGAGGAAGCATTCTGATCCAGAGGAGAGAGTGAGACAGAGATGATACATTTATAAATCAATTCAATCTGATCAAATGGCTCTGTGTCTGTTGATACCTTCTGCTAAACAAAAATCATTTTGGTATTTTTGATTGCTTTGCTGTTCTTTGCAGATTTTTGGTAGGAGACAATGAAAAGCATAACATTTGATGTTTCAGATACTTAATGCAACTAAATACAGAAATCTTTGTATTTTCTTACATTTGGGAACTGGCAGCAACATGTTATTGAGATTGAAAAGTGCTGTGTGCTAAATCATTCTCTGCTGTCGGGTGGCACTCTAACATCTTCCTTTGGCCCAGATTTCCTGTGAACCGTTGGTAATTTCTGGAGTAAACACTGATGTAGATGTTCTTGTATAGTAAAAATACTACAAGAAGCAGAAAGGTAGGGGAAACTAAGAGATAAGGTTCTACAGTATTTCCTGACACTGGCAAGCTGCCTACATATCCCTTCACCGCAGTGTATATCTGCAGTGAACGATAGGCGGATGATGTCCAGTATAAGGAGGTGAGTCAAGAGCTAGCTAGTCAAGAGTAATAGGCAGGTGGAGGAAGGGAAAGTAGAAATGGTAACAGGGGTGATGGTTAGAAACCTTAAGGGGTGCTGATAACGGAATCTGATGATAAATGAAGGTGGAACATGGAATCAAGTGAGAACATAAGAAATAGGAGCAGGAGTTGGCCCTCTGGCCCGTCAAACCTGCTCCGCCATTCAATAAGGTCATAGCTGATCTGGCCACCTACCTGCCATTTTCCCCCATAACTTTTAATTCCCCTACTAAGCAAAAATCTATCCAACCTTGCCTTAAATATATTTACTAAGGTAGCTTCTACTGCTTCAGTGGGCAGAGAATTCCACAGATTCACCACTGTCCGAGGAAAAGCAGTTCTCCTCATCTCCGTCCTAAATCTACTCCCCCGAATCTATAGCCTATGTCCCTTTGAGGCTATGGAGATGGGCATTTGGAAACAGTGGGGGAGGGAATCTCTGGAAGGAATGTGTGGGTGATGTGTAGATTGAATGTCTGAGGGAGGGGAAAGAAACAAGGTAATGGGGGCTGGTGATGATGTCAGAAGAATTGTGTGGGTTAGGAGCAGAGGGAAAAAGGATGGGGGTAGGGGGGAGAGGTTGGATCAATATACTGGCCTCAACAGTGACGTGTGCATTTGGGACATGACTATTTCAACCACATTTTTATGTCAGAAATTCAACCATGATTGGAAGCACTAAACATGTCTGTTTAGTAGTGACGACATTTATACTCTTTCTCAAATTCATTCCATTAAAAAGCTGAGACTTCTATACTGTCCTGTCATGTGAGGGGAAATGTCCTGTCATGTGAGGAGAGACTTCTAGCATCGATTTTGATGGCATTGAGAGTCAGCCACCCCAGCAGCATTTACGAGCTGACTATCAGTTTCTTCAGTTTTGTGGGTAGGGCTTGTTCTTGCCCTGCTGCTTCACTGTGATGATCCAATTCACAGGACAAGATATCAAAATATATTTATTATCAAAGTACATGTATGTCACCATATACTGTACAACCTGGGTTATTTTTGCAGGCATTCACAGTAGGACAACAATACAATCAATGTGCCAAAAGGAAGACGAGCTGTACAAAAACTGGAGTGCTGGAAACTGCTCTACAGATAAATTTTCCAACGGGGAGCTGAAGAGGACCACCATTACAGAATAACCATAGCATAGAAAGAGGCCATTCTGTCCATACCAAGTATTATGAAGGCTCATTATGACTTTGCTCTTAAATCCTCTCTTCATAAAGCCCCAGATCCTACAATTACTTTTTCAACCTGCTCTTTTATTCCCTTTATTTCCACTCTTTGCTTTCTGCCAATCAGTCGCTGCTTTATCCATGCTAGAATCTTTCCTGCAATATCATGGGCTTGTGTGGCATCTTGTCAAAAGCCTTCTTAAAATCCAAGTTCATAACAGCTATACCCTCCAGTGAACATAAACCTCCATGGTACTCTGTAGAAAAGAGCAGAGGAATTTTCCTTGGTGTTATGAGAGAGTGTTTATCTTGTCAAGGATGGACACCACAGTGGATATTTGGTTGTACCCGTTTCAAGAGGCTGCATTACGGATCTGCAGACATGCATTTGCATCCTAGCATGGTACCTGGTTAAATTGAAATCTGGAATAAAAAGTTGTAAAACATTCAGACTCCCATGAAAACCCTTCCTTATTTGGGTAGAACATCTGTGCTTAATTTGTCTTGGCTTCAAATACCAGTCCCACAGCAATCTGATTGACACCTCTGAAATGGATTAGTTATTCGGTCAATTCACAACCAGTTGTAGATAGATAATAACTGCTCTCTGCTTAATATTTCTGACTTCTCTTTGAAGAACCTGATGGATGAAAATTGGCTATTGCAATTGCAACTCTGACTACACTCTTTTTTAATAAAAGAAATTGTCTCTCGATAATATTGGGACAAAAATAATCATGTATTGTTTTCCTTCTGTTCATGTTTGCTGAATAAGGAAGCTGACGTATCTTTTTCTCCCCACTTCTCAGATTGTCCTCTTCAGAAACCCAAAATAGAGAAGGTGATGCTGAAACAGATCCTGACACAAGAAGTTGCATAAAAGGGAGCGAAGGCAATGGAGATGCTGAATGTACTGATGACTCTGATTTTGATGGTGATGATGAGAGCGACAGAGCAAAGTCCATTGAGACTTTAACTTGTGTATCCAACCAACAAACTAATGCACCATTGAAGAGCAAACAGATGACAGCCCAGGGAGAACTGAACTTTTCTAGCTTGAATCTTGAGGATTGAGCAACAGCCAGTATAAATGAAACAGCTTGATCGTTACTATGTTTGGTTACATAACTGTATACTAGGTTCAGTATATCTGACATGAATGTCAACCAAAGCATGTTTTTCTAGCTGCTTTGCACAGATAGGAACATGTAATATTGTCAGAATAATACTGTGAAAGAGAGAGTGGAGAAATTAGTGCAAGCATATTGACTGCTAGTTTCAGTCCACCAGATCCACTGTCTGAACTGAATGTGCAGCAGTGGATGTTGTGAACAGCTGATGCTCATACACTGTGCGCTCAGGTCTAAACACAGATGTCTTTATCATAATGAGGCAATTGATTAAACTAATGACTTAGAGAATTATGAAAGATGTGACCTAACCATATGTAGGGTATAATTTCTATTAATGACACAAGTATTATTTGAATTCGTGAAAATTTGGCATTATTATTAACTTGAGCTGTTGCTACAAAGTGGAACAATTTATATTATTGTAGTGGTTAGACTTTCTCTTTATTCTGAAAAATTTGTATTTTATAAATTCTCTAAAATAAAATACAATCTTGAGTACCTTCTGCCGAGTCACATAAATAAAACCACAAAATGCACTCAATGCCCACTTTATTAACTACAGGGCTTCTGCTGCTGTAGCCCATCCACTTCACTTCGATGTGCTGTGCTTTCAGAGATGCTCTTCAGTATACTGTTGTAACATGTGGTTATTTGACTTGCTGCTGCCTACCTGTCCACTTGAACCAGTCTGGCCATTTTCCTCTGCCCTTTCTCATTAACAAGGCCCTTTTACCCATAGAGCTGCTGTTCTCTGGATGTTTTGTGCACCATTCTCTGTAAACTCTAGAGGCTGTTGTGTGTTAAAACCCCAGGAAATCTGTTTCTGAGATACTCAAACCATCCCGTTTGGTGCCAGCAATCATTCCACTGACAACGTCACTTAGATCACTTTTCCTCTCCATTCTGATGTTTGGTCTGAACAATAACTTGCCTCTTGACCATATCTGCATGCTTTTATGCATTGAGTTTTTGCCATGTGATTGGCTGACTAGATATTTGCATTAATGAGCAGATGTACCTAATAAAATGGCCACTGTGTACACTCAGTAATCTCTTTCTGGGTTATTGATCTATTTTGGAATATAGAACACAGAAGAATGTAGCATAGTACGGTCCTTTTGGCACATGATGTTTTACCAACGTTATGACCTTCTCCAAGATCAATGTAATCCTTACCTCCTACATAGCCCTCCATTTTCCTTTCATCTGTGTGCCTATCTAAGAGTATCTAAAATGTCCCGAAATTATGTGCCTCTATCACCACCTGCCACAGTGCATTACAGGCACTTTCCACTGTGTGTGTGTGTGTGTGTGTGTGTGTGTTTTTTAAAAAAAACTACCCCAGTTATCTCACCTCCTCTCTTTCCCCCACCCCACCATACCTCACCATACTTCCCTTTAATCACCATAAAAGTATGTCCTCTTGTATTTGCCATTGCCACCCTGGAAAAAAGGTGCTGACTATGCACTCTATGCCCTTTATCAACTCCTATACCTCTACCAAATTTCCTCTCATCCTCATTTGTCCTGAAGGTAACTCACTCAACCTTTCCTCAGAAGATCTGTTTGCTAATCCAGACTGCATCTTGTCTAAAGCATCCACATCTTTCCTGCAATGAGATGACCAGAAGAGAACACAATCCTATAAGTGTGGGTCTGACCAGAGTCTCATAGAACTGCAACATTATCTCACGGCTCTTGAACTCAATCTCCTGACTAATGAAGGCTAATGTACCATAAAAAGCAGAAGTAGGCCATTCAGCCCATCGAGTCTGCTCCACTATTCAATCATGGGCTGATCCAATTCTTCCAGTCATCCCCACTCCCCTGCCTTCTCCCCATACCCTTTGATGCCTTGGCTAATCAAGAACCTATCTATCTTTGCCTTAAATATACCCAATGACTTGGCCTCAACAGTTGCATGTGGCAACAAATTCCATAGATTTACTACCCCCTGACTAAAGTAATTTCTCCGTATCTCTGTTCTAAAAGGACATCCTTTAATCCTGAAATTGTGCCCTCTTGTCCTAGACTCTCCTACCATGGGAAATAACTTTGCTATATCTAATTTGGAATGTTTCTATGATATCCCCCCTCATTCTCCTGAACTCCAGGGAATACTGCCCAGAGAGCTGCTGTATGACTTAATAACTTGCGTGCAAATTTGAGGGATCTGTGGACTTGGGCCCCAAGATCCTGCCATTGTTTGACCTTCCAAAGTGTATCACTTCACACTTTCCTGGATTGAACTCCATCTGCCACTTATCAGGCCACTTCTGCATCCTCTCAGTGTCCCATTGTCATAGGTTACTATGACAATGCTATCCACAACACCACCGACCTATGTGCATACTTACTAACCCATCCTTCCCCTTCCTCATCTGAATCATTTATAAAAATCACAAAGAGCAGGGGTCCTAGAAATCCAGGTAGAATACACTCCATCTGCTTCCACTCTCTGTCTTGTGTGGCAAGCCAAGCTAAATCCATGCAAGTTTTTCTTCTTTCTTTTTCAATCTTTTTATTAATTTCAAAATATAGAAACAAAACATAGCAATAATACAGATAATATGAGATGTATTGTTACACTTAAAAAAAGAGTAATTGCAAAACCAAATAGTGGAAATTACCAAAACTCCCATACATGTAGAACTGATCACGGATAATATAAAGCAAAAAAAAAAGGAAAAAGACAAAAAAAAGAAAAAAAAACCCACCCCAAAAGAAAAAAAAACAACTAAACTAAACTAAAAGACTTGGGCAAAACTAACAACTTAAAAATGGAAAAGAAGAAAACCTCAGCGTCGACGCCTCCATTCCCCTCCAACAACAGTACAGAGAAATAAAACCAGTTTGGAAATGATCAAATTACATCAAATGAAAATGCTGAATAAATGGCCTCCAAATTTTTTCAAACTTAATAGAAGGGTCATAAACTGTACTTCTAATTTCTCCAAATTCAGACACACCATAGTTTGTGAAAACCAATGAAATACTGTAGGAGGGTTGATCTCTTTCCAATTCAACAAGATGGACCTTCTAGCTATTAAAGTAAGAAATGCAATCATCCTTCGTGATGAAGAGGTTAAATTATTTGAGTCTATCATTGGTAATCCAAAGATAGCAGTAATTGGATGAGGTTGTAAGTCTAGATTTAGGGCCGTTGAAATAATATCAAAAATATCTTTCCAATATTTCTCCAACAAGGGACATGACCAAAACATGTGAGTTAAAGAAGCAATCTCAGACTGGCATCTGTCACATATTGGATTAGTATAAGAGTAATAACGAGATAGTTTATCTTTGGACATATGAGCCCTGTGAACTACTTTAAACTGTATCAACCTATGCTTAGCACATACAGAGGATGAATTCACCAACTGAAGAATTTTTTCCCATTTTTCAGTCGGTATATTAATCTCAAGTTCTCTTTCCCAGTCAGCTTTAATTTTATTAGAGGCATCAGGACATAAATTCATAATTATATTATATACAATTGCTATTACACCTTTCTGAGAAAGATTTAAGTCTAAGATTTTTTCCAAAGTGCCCATTGGATATGGGTGTGGAAAATTAGGAGAGACAGTAATTAAAAAGTTTCTAATCTGTAAATATCTAAAAAAGTGAGATCTGGGTAAGTTATATTTATTAGAGAGTTGATCAAAAGACATAAAACAGTTATCCAAGAATAAATCGTGAAAAGATATTATACCTTTGGTTTTCCAATCAAAGTAAGCTTGATCCATCATGGAAGGTTGAAAAAGAAAATTTGATATAATGGGACTTGCTAGAATGAATTGATTAAACCCAAAAAATCTTCGGAATTGAAACCATATACGTAAAGTATGTTTAACTATTGGGTTATTCATTTGTTTATATGATTTAAAAGAAGTAAAAGGAAGTAAAGTTCCTAAGACCGAACCCAAGGAAAACCCTTGTAATGAATTAGATTCAAGATTTACCCAATGAGGGTTTAAAGATGCGTCCAAATCTTGTAGCCAAAATTTTAAATATCGAATATTAATTGCCCAATAATAGAATCTAAAATTTGGGAGGGCAAGTCCCCCCTCCTTCTTGGATTTCTGTAAATATCTTTTACCTAACCTAGGATTTTTATTCTGCCAAATATATGAGGAAATTTTTGAATCCACGTTATCAAAAAAAGATTTTGGGATAAAAATTGGAACCGATTGAAATATATACAAAAATTTAGGCAAAATGATCATCTTAATAGAATTAATCCGACCAATCAAAGACAAAGAGATTGGGGACCATTTGGTAAATAAAAGTTTAATCTGATCAATTAAAGGTAAAAAATTAGCTTTAAATAAATATTTATATTTTTTGGTAATTGTTATCCCTAAGTATATAAATGAATCAGTAACCAATTTAAATGGTAAACGTCCATAAATAGGTACATGCTTATTTAAAGGGAATAATTCACTCTTACTAAGATTCAATTTGTAACCAGAAAAGTTACTAAATTGAGCTAACAGATCTAAGATAGCAGGAATTGACTTCTCCGGGTTAGAGATATATAACAACAAATCATCTGCATATAATGATAGTTTATGTATTTCATTTCCACGGGTAATACCAACAATATTTGGCCAGTCACGGATAGCAATTGCTAAAGGTTCAAGAGCAATATTAAATAGTAAAGGACTAAGAGGGCAACCTTGCCTATTACCGCGAAAAAGACGGAAAAAAGGAGATCTATAATTATTTGTACAGACCGAGGCTACCGGGGAGTAATATAACAATTTAATCCAAGATATAAATGTCAAATTAAAATTAAATTTCTCAAGAACATTAAATAAATAAGGCCATTCAACTCTGTCAAAGGCTTTCTCAGCATCTAATGAGATAATACATTCCGGAGTAGTAAGTGAGGGGGTATAAACAATATTCATTAACCTCCTAATATTAAAAGATGAATAGCGATTTTTAATGAATCCGGTTTGATCCATGGAAATAATTTGAGGTAACACCTTCTCCAGTCTAGTAGCTAGAATTTTTGAAAAAATTTTTGAATCTACATTCAGAAGAGATATCGGTCTGTAGGATGCACAATCCGTAGGATCTTTATTCTTTTTAAGAATTAAGGAAATAGAGGCTTCATAAAACGATTGTGGTAATTTACCTAAACTAATTGCTTCCTTAAATATTCTAGACAACTTAGAAGAAAGAATGGAGGAAAAAAATTTTAAAAATTCCACTGTAAACCCATCGGGACCGGGTACTTTACCGGAATTTAATGATGAGATTGCAGTTATTATTTCTTCCTCTGAAATGGAAGTTTCTAATGATAGGCAATCTTCGGGAGATAGTTTCAGAAAACGCAATTTACTTAAAAAATCATGCATGAAATTAGAATCATGAGGAAAATCAGAATGATATAAAGAGGTATAAAATTCTTGAAAGGTTTGGTTTATCCCAACATGATCAACTGTGAAAGTATCATCCCGTTTGCGGATCTTAGTAATTTGACGTTTAACCGAATCAAATTTCAATTGGTTAGCCAGTAATTTACCCGATTTATCACTATGAATATAAAAATCACTTCTAGTTCTCATTCATTTTCGATCAAGGATGTTAATAATAAGCTATGTTCCAATTGGAGTTCAACTCTGTGTTTGCACAGCTCCTTGCTAGGAGAAATAGCATATTTTTTATCAACTTCTTTAATTTTATCAACCAGTAGAAGTATTTCATTATTAATACGTCTTTTCAAACCGGCCGAATAGGAAATAATCTGACCACGGATATAAGCTTTAAAGGCGTCCCAAACAGTTCCGTTGGAAACTTCATCCGTAGTATTAGTTGAAAAGAAGAAATCAATCTGCTCCTTTATAAATTTGACAAAGTCCTGATCTTGAAGCAAAATAGGGTTAAATCGCCATTGTCTGGTAGTACAAAAGGTATCCATTAACTTGATGGAAAGTTTCAATGGAGCATGATCTGAAATAGCAATAATGTCATAATTACAATCAACTACATATGGAATCAAACGAGAGTCAATCAGAAAATAATGAATTCGGGAAAAAGAACGGTGAACATGTGAAAAAAAGAATTCCTTATCATTTGGATGTAGAAATCTCCAAATTTCTGAAATCCCAGCATCCAACATAAAAAAGTTGATAATAGTAGCCGACTTATTCGGTAAAGCCGGACTACTTGTGGATCTATCCAACATGGGATTCAAACATAAATTAAAATCACCGCCCATTATCAACATATACTTGTTTAAATTGGGAAAGGAAGTAAGTAAATGTTTAAAGAATTCAGGATAATCCACATTTGGAGCGTAAACATTAACCATAGCGACCTTTTTATTAAAAAGTACCCCCGTAATTAACAGAAATCTGCCATTAGGATCTGAAATGATGTCTTGATGAATGAATGTAATTGAGGGATCAATAAAAATTGAAACGCCTTTAATTTTGGCTTGAGCATTTGAGTGGTATTGTTATTTTTTCCAAAACTTAAAGAAGCGTTGACTGTCCTCTTTCCTTACATGAGTCTCTTGAGCAAAGATAATATGAGCATTCAGTCTTTGGAATATTTTGAAAATCTTTTTCCGTTTTATTGGATGGTTTAAACCATTTGTATTCCAAGAGACAAAATTAATAGAATGAGCCATAACTAAAAATTAACCCTTTGGTGAGTAAGGGGTTAACCATAATGTGAGCTCATGAAATCGGAAGAGGAATACATGATTAGAGAGGAACCGGAAATCTCGACACTGGGGACATCTTTGTAGTTCTGAATCAGCCCAATAGAAAAAATTAAAAAAGAAAAAGACCACCCTTTCCCCCAACCCCAAGTAGAAACCCGAACTGAGCCAAAGAAGGCTGAAGAAAGCGCTAATTAATATTAACTTTAAACCCATTTCTGCACGGGGCAACTCCAAAAATATATGTTAGGTAAGTGACCTCCCAAAGACTAATATGTGAAAAATAAACAGTATTGTAAATTAGTCTCCATAGTAAAAATTACTAAAATATATAAAATAAAAGAAACCAGTATCAGTGCATATAATTAGTTAATTATAAACGAGTAAATAAAAAAACGCTTCCAAAATAAGAAAACTGGATTATGGGAAGAAGAAGCATAAGAACATGGCGTCCCGAAAAAAAATAAAAATTATAGAAAAAGAAAGACAAGTCTCCATTTTAATTATGCGAAAATCAAAAATAGGAAGCATATAACTACAAATGACCGTCGGATCGGATCATTAGTAATAACAAAAAAGGATAAATTAAAACAAAAGGTTAACTAAGGGAAAGTGATGTTATTCACAGAAGATAAATATTCTATATAAGTTATAGAATAATCACTATAGTAAAGAACAAAGAACAAAAATCTTAAACTTATATAAAACCTTCATCGCACAGTAGTAGAAGGTTTATTTTGAAGAAAAACACCAGAGAGAGAAAAAAAAATTGGTGCTGAAAGCACCAAACACAGATTAAGAGAGGGTGTCTGTATCAGATGGGAAATTATCATCCAAAAAGCTCCGAGCGGCAGTTGTAGAGTGGAAAACACGACGATTTCCATCGGGAAGAGAGATTCTGAGTCGTGCAGGATACAGTAGTGCCGGTTTGAGATTTTTTTGACAGCATTCCGACATTAAAGGTTTAAAAGTCAGTCGTTCCTTCACTTCAGGACTGTAGTCCTGAACTATCCTGAAGGAATGCTGGTGATACTTGATCATCCCTTGTCGACGAGCGATCTGGAGAAGTTGTTCTTTAACATTAACATAATGGAAACGAAGAATAACTGGTCTGGGTTTGGAAACAGCCGCTGCCGACTTTACCCACGGTATACGATGGGCGCGATCGAGTAATGGAGGATCGTTGGGAAAAACTGAACCGAACGAATCCTTTAAAAGTTGAGCAAAGAATATTACAGGATCTCCAACCTCAACATCCTCGAGTAGGCCAATTAAACGTAAATTTTGTCTTCTCGATCGATTCTCAAGATCAATAACTTTGGATTTAAGTTGTTGGAGCTGTTTAGTAGTCGAAGCTAGATTCTTCTCTAAGATCTCAACTTTTGTATCCGTCTTCTGAGATTTAGTATCCAGCTCAGAAATTTTTGCATCGTGTTTTTGAACATCAGCATTCAGGAATTTCAAAGATTCCGTGATTGATTTTAAATCTTCATTAAGGCTTTGACGATGTTGTTCAAATTGAGCAGTTAAACTTTCAGATAATTTTATCCGATGCTGCTCAAACATTTCCTCCAAACACTTCACCATAACTTCGTAAGTTAATTCCGTTGGTTTAGAGTCACCTTTCTTCTTTCCTCCGTTCCCAGCAGCGTCTTTCCCATCTTTGGTTTTAGATCTCGTACTCATTTCTTTAAGCTCAAAAGTTGCGATTGACAAAAGGAAGTCAATTAATCGATAATTCAGAGAGATAAAGTAAGTCTTCTGGTGTACTTAAAGTTGATTAGATCAAGGAGATCATAGGTTAAAAAGGATAACGGGAATGGAGCGAAGCCAGAGAGACGACCTCACTCCATGAGCGCTCCCTGCAGAATCCCCATGCAAGTTTTTCTTGATCCCATTTCTGTAGATTTTTAAATGAGGCTACCATGCAGAACTTTGTCAAGTGCCTTAGTAAAGTCAATTTATATCACATCAACTGCTTTACCTTCAATTTGTGTTATCACTTCCTCAAAAAAGTCAATTGGGTTGTAAGGTGTGACCCACCCCTCAGCAAGCCATGCTGATTATTCCTAATGAGACTATGCTTCTCCAAATGCTCACAATTCCTTTCTCTAAAAAATATTTCCAATACTTTGCCCAACACTGATGTCAGACTCAGTGGTCTATAATTCCCAGAGTTATCCTCACTCACTTTCCTGAACAAAGTAATAACATTTGCCATCCTCTTATCTTCTGGTACTACTACTACTCCTGTGGTCATTAAGGACTCAAAAATCATGGACGACAGTGCAGCAATCTCTTTCTTCACTTCCTGTAGTAATCTGGGAACTTGTGTATCCTAATGCTTTTCGAAAGTTACAGCATCACTAACCTCAGCATGTTCCAGCACATTAGCCTGTTCTAAGCTGACCTCACATTCCCTCTCTCTGGTGAATACGGAGACAAAATGTTCATTAAGGGCCTCCCCTACCTTCTCCGACTCCAGGCACGTTTCCTCTTTTATCCCTGATCAGTCCTACCCTCACTCTGGTCATCCTTATCATTGTGGCTATCCCTCAAGATCGAGGATGATGGTCTTCATTCTGAAGAAGTGGCCCACAGAGCGAAGACGCCTGTGCATGTATTTGTTTAACGTGTACTTGACATTGCGCTCCAAGAAGCACACGATACTTTACAAATCAACCAACTGATTCCAATGGCATGGAAGCCATGAGGATTGGAGCTGATGGATTTGTTGCAGCCTCCATCCGCCTTCACAGCCGTTGAATTCGAAGTAACTTTGTCCGCCTATTCCACCGTTGAGGTCTTGGTTGGATTGTTCTTCGTCAGGGATCTCACCCTCGACCTTACCGCCATGGGTGACCCTACCAGGAGCATAGCTCCAGACGCCATTGCTCTCGGGATCACAGAACCACATAAGCTTCTCCACCACGACAAGGTGACAACCCACGGGGAAAGAGTCATCCTTATACTTACATATAAAAGGCCTTGGGGTTTTCCCTAATCCTACTCACCAAGACCTCGTGTTCCCTTCTACCTCTCCTAAGTCCCTTATTAAGTTGCATCCTGGCTACTTTATAACTCTCCAGTACCTTGTTTGATCTTTGTTTTCTAAATCTTAAGAATACTTCTTTCTTCCTTTAGACTAAATGTTTCACCTCACTTGTCAACCATGGTCCTTTACCCTATCATTCTTTCCCTGACTCAATGGGATAAACCTATACAGAAACCCATGTAAGTAATCCCGAAGCAACCTCCACATTTCCATTGCACATTTCCTTGAGTACATCCGTTCCCAATTTATGGTCACAAGTTCCTGCCTAATAGTATTATAATTCGCCCTCTTCCAATTAAATACTTCCCCATACCGTCTACTACCATCCAAGGCTATGCTGAAGGTCAGGGAGTTGTGGTCTCATTTGTGCAAGATGTAGCAGAAGGTGTCGACAGGAAGGATTCGACACACGTTATGTAAATAAGCTCCGAAATGTTCACCCACTGAGATATGTCACCTGATCAGGGTCATTGTGTAGTACCGGTCCTATAAAGCCTCTCCTCTAGTCAACCTGTTTACAGTTCTGGGCTCCTTAAGGTCGCCATAGCCAGAGGTGGGTAGGGGGGATAAGTGGTAATACCCATTAAATGCTCCCAATGCCGTGTCTCTCAAATAACCTTTGCAACCAAGTCCAGCTCCTAGCCTTCACGTGTGGCTTAATTACTAAGCCCAGTGGAACTGTTTCTACTGACAGGAGAAGGGGAGAAGACTGGTTACTGGTGACTAACAACCAGTTGCTTCAGGCAGAGCCCCTGGTCAGCCATGATCGGTACCTCATCTAGAAGGAAAACTGATTTCAAACCTCCGCTGCCTTGCTGCTATACCCCTCATGGGGAAGGCTTCGCGACTAAACTCTGAGGAAAAAATCCAGAGCTGGAGTCACTAAGGCCATCCCATGTTGAGTACAATGCTGACTGGCAACCCCTGTGATGCCACCTGTGCCAAACGGTATCGGTCTCTGCCGTTCCTTTGGATTCCTCAGCTGTGTGGAGAGGGGGAGCCTGATGCATGGTCTCCATATCGTACTGCTCTGGCTTGTGTAAACAGTAGGACACAACATCCATGGTCAACCCTGATCAACAGTGTCCCTACTGATACTATCCCTGACTGGCAATTTCACACCCCTCCTCTATTACCCCCCCACCCTATTATTTATTTAGAGGTACAGCATGATAACAAGCCCACACTACCCCATTATACCCACATGACCAATTAACCTACTAACCTGTATGTCCTTGGAATGTGAGAGGAAATTGGAGCACCCTGTGGAAACCCATGCAGTCATGAGCAGAGGAACTGAACCTGGATCACTGATACTGTAACAGCATTGCATTAATCGCTATCCTACTGTGCCACCTCAAAAATCTTCGGAACTCCCCACTGTGAAATCGAACCTAGTCTCCCATGTAAATACTAACCACTTTTGTACTAACAAGGTATGTCTAGCAGCCATTCCTGCCTTTGTAACAGCCAAATCTCAGCAATGGCCACGACATCGTATTTCCCTGTACTGATCCATGCTCTAAGTTTATCACCCCTTGTTCCTGATACTTATCACATTAAAGGAAACACACTTCAACCCATCCAATTGACTGTTATGCCCCATTCACTGAATATCCTTCCTCACAGTCTCTCAATACATTGAATCTATATTTACACCAACTGCTCTATCATCTGACCTATCATTCTCGTTTTCACTCCCCGCCAACTTAATGTAAGTCTTCCCCAACAGCTCTGGCAAACCTGCCCGCAAGGACATTGGTCCCTCTCAAGTTCAGGTGTAATCTGTACCTTTTATACAGGTCGTACCTTCCCCTGAGGAGATCCCAATGATCCACAAATTTGAATAACTGCTCCCCACACTAATTTTTCAGCCACACGTTCCACCTGTGATATCGTCCTATTCTTATACTCACTGGCATGTGGCAGAGACAACTGTCAAGAGATTACTATCCTTGAAGTCTTGCTTTTTAGCTTCCTTCCTACCGCTCTATATTCACTCTTCTCTTTTCCCAGCTATCTCATTGGCAGAAAGATGCACCACTATGCCTGGCTGCTCTCCCTCCCCCTTAAGACTGCTGTGGACTTGATTTGAGTTGTCCCTGAACCTGGCACCTGGGAAGCAGCATACCATCCAGAGTATCACATCCACAGAATCTCCTGTCTGTACCCTTTAACTATTCAATCCCCTATCACCACTGCACTCCTCTGCTCCCCCTTCACTTCTCAGCCACAGAGCCACGCTCAGTGCCAAAGACCTGGACTTCGCAGTTTTCTCCTAGTAGTTCATCCCACCCCCACCCAACAGTATCCAAGGTGGTATATTTATTATTGACAACAGCCACAGGGGTAACATATATGGTGATATATGTGTACTTAGTACAAAGTTCAGTATAAATGTATCTATCTAACTCACTTTTCCACTTCTGACAGTCACCCAGCTATCTGCCTCATGCAGCTATGGTGTGGTTGTCTCTTGGTGGCTTCTATCTATCAACTCCTTTTCTCTGGAATGATCCATAGGCCATCCAGCTTCAGCTCCAGTTCCCTAATGTGGCTTGCAAGGAGCTGCACTTGGATGCACTTCTTGCAGGTGTAGTCATCAGGGACACTTGAGGGGTCACCCTGACTTTCCACAAGCATGCAGGAGCAGCACACAATTGCCCGGGGTTCCATTCTTGCTGTTCTACCTATGTAATAGCGAAGAAAGAAAAGAAGCTTACCAGGAGTAAATTTTGGCCTCAGCCACTTCTTGCTGAAGCCTCTTGAGCCAAAGCCTCAATTCACCCACTCCAACCCTGTCCACTCCAACAATGGCTGCTCCATTTAAATCGAACTTCTTTTCACTTTTCCAAGTGAAACTCACACGCAGCGAGCCCTGCCCCTTTTAATGGCTCCTGCCCTCACACAGATTTCTTTCTCGCCCTTGTACGTTAATGCAGAAGTGTAAATAACTCAAGTGCTGGAAATAATTGCCAGGTTATGTAAGATCTTGGAAAGAGAAATGTTGTTAATAGTGTTCAGTGATGTTTCAACAAAATTAAAGAATCATACTGTAGATATCCCATAATGTGGTGTGGCAAAGAATTAAAGCAACATGCCAAGGAAGGTGGAATTCTGAATTTTGGAAAATCTTTAAAGCTTTTGTAGCATGGAAGAGTTAGCATTTCAACTTGATGGCTGTTTATCTATCTGCCTCTCCATATAAGTCAATTTCTTGAAGTTTTAAAAAATTTTAATTTAATCAATTTTTAAAAGTTGTGATGCTCAAGGTGTTACAGTTATCTGACAATTCATAACTGAGTGTTTGCAATTATCGTCTGTGATCACTGATCCGTTGAATGGTTGCATTTTATGACTCATGCAGTGTGCTTCATTCAGGACCACTTCTCTGCTCTGGTAGCATTTCTACCAATGCTGAAAGATAACTAATTGCATCCATGTTCCCTGAGTAATAACTTTATGAACGCAGTAACCTGCAGGCCATTGGAAATCTGTAATTCTGTCTTCCAGTTCAAAAGCCATTGAGACCAGGCATAGGATAATCGGACCATTTCTGAACTTTGGGGTGATTTGGAACCAAGATGCAGAATGCATTCAGTCTTTGTTATCAGCTGGCTTGCTGTGTTTTTCTGTAAGTTGTCCCAGATATGCACGTAGACATTGCGGAACCAATCATTGCCTGTACAGTACCGCAATGGGCTTTCATGCACTTCAGCCAACCGGCTGCTTGTGATGCGTTGTTCTATTTTAAGGTTGTTTTTGTTTATACAACTGCATCTTGTCATTTCAAAACCAATTACAACCCGTAAGTTTCAATAAAAATAAGTTATTAGCTAATATCATTTTCCATTAAATACTGAAACATTTATTAATGTATGTCACTATTTTTAGAACATAGGGTATATCTACATGTTTTTGTGGGTGTACTGGGGTTGAAGCATTGTTAATGTTTAACTGGACAACATTAACTAATTTCTTAATTACACTTTATTTACATGTGGACAAGGACAACAGTTCAGCCCCTGTCACCAAACTGTATTGAAAATTCCAATCAAAATTGTCAATTTTTAAACGCAAACACGAGGAAATCTGCAGATGCTGGAAATTCAAGCAACACACACAGAAAATGCTGGTGAACGCAGCAGGCCAGGCAGTATCTATAGGAAGAGGTACAGTCGACGTTTCGGGCTGAGACCCTTCATCAGGACTAACTGAAAAAAGAGATAGTAAGAGATTTGAAAGTGGGAGGGGGAGGGGGAGATGCGAAATGACAGGAGAAGACAGGAGGAGGAGGGATGGAGCTAAGAGCTGGGAGGTTGATTGGCAAAAGGGATACGAGGCTGGAGAAGGGAGAGGAGCATGGGATGGGAGGCCTAGGCAGAAAGAAAGGAGGAGGGGAGCCAAGAGGATGGGCAAGGAGTTATAGTGAGAGGGACAGAGGGAGAAAAAAGAGTGAAGAAACAATAAATAAATAAATAAATGATGGGGTACGAAGGGGAGGTGGGGCATTAACAGAAGTTAGAGAGGTCAGTGTTCATGCCATCAGGTTGGAGGCTACCCAGACGGAATATAAGGTGTTGTTCCTCCAACCTGAGTGTGGCTTCATCTTGACAGTAGAGGAGGCCGTGGATAGACATGTCAGAATGGGAATGGGACGTGGAATTAAAATGAGTGACATATCGGAATGGGAGTGGGACGTGGAATTAAAATGTCTGACATATCAGAATGGGGATTTTTATACAGTTATTGATCCAATGGAAACTTGTGCACCTTTGAATTCCATTATTTGCATGTATACAATAGCTACCACTCACAATTCCTTTTTTCAGGTATTAATAATGAAAAAAAACCCAAGTTAAAGGTCACAATTGCCTTGGAATTAGTAAACTTACTGTCCAATAGCAAGTGTGTGTGGTATAATCCTATGCATTCTTATCCCGTCTAGGTTTGTCTGCTGATTTTAAGTCCCAACCTGTGAAGAGGGGAACTAGGTTCTCAAGGCCATGTGTTGCTTTGTTACAATGTCTGCACACTGTCTCTATCAGCACATTATTTTAACCTTTGCCTTACTGCAATCTCCACATAAGGAGAAGAATTTAGGAGTATCCACCTTTTCATTATGAGGATTTATGAAACAGTGAATCTTTCTTCTTCTTGATGACAGTCCTGAAATGGAGGGGGCTAAAATTAGAGCCAGACTATTCAGAGAGTGAAAACCTGAAACATGGAGGGAGCAATTGAAAATAACAAAAATAAGTTTGGTTTCTTGTTCAGCAAATGAATTAAAATCCACAGAGTTAGTGTATAGATCACTTATGATCTCATTGATTTAATCATTCTAGAGGTTCAGAAAGGTGAGCTCGTCCAAATCAGCTCTAGTCAGCCTGGATGCTGGTTGCTGGTCTGTAATATACAAAAATATAAGTTTTACATGCTTACAGAACAAAAACAACCCTTTGGCCCGTCTAGTCCATGTCAAACAATTATTCTGCTTAGTCCACTGTCTCACATCTGGACTATCCTTCCCATCCATGCATCTATCCAAATTTCTCTTAAGTGTTGAAATCGAGCCTGCACCCACCACTTCCGCTGGTAGCTTGTTCACATTTGCACCAGCCTCTCAGTGAAGAAGTTCTGCCTCAGGCTCCCCTTAAATATTCACCTTTCACCCTTAACCTATAAACTCCTGTTCTTGTCTCAATTTATATAACTGTTAATTGATCTGTCCACTGTTTAAGGAATCTAAACGCATAACAATTTTTATTCTGTATTAATTAAAACGCTACTGCTGAATAGTAATAAGCACTGGACCTCTTGCAAATCCATGAATGAACTGTTATCTATTAAGTAGTCACAAACTAAATTCATGATTTAATTTAATCTGGATGGATTATAGAGATTTAGAAGATAAAACATTAGCTACCAAGATGCCAGCTTCTTTAAATTATATTTAAGTATTTTTATTTATTTGATAGATAAAAGAAATTCTATTCAATTACACAGTCTGCATCACCAAAAATAAAATGTCATTCAGCCCATTGGACTATTCTGTTTTATGCCTCACACCAGCCTCTTCATCTCTCTCAGTTGGTAGGTACTTTTTTCCATGCCCTTTTCTCTGTTATTATGTCACTGTAGACTGCTCAGAAAAAATTCCTGAATGTCATTCAATATTTCCTTGCAATGTTTTAATCTCTTTAAATTAGCACAATTATCTGATTATCTGCTGGTACATCATATGTACTATCTAAAGTGGGTCACTGGGACATTGGTTAGTGATTTGGAGACTTATAAAAATGCAAATCGTCAAACTTGGACAAATTAGTCACATTTCCACAAAAAAGGACACTTGCCATCACCAATTGAGGAGAAACCTTTGGTGCTCCCTATACTAGCCAAGTTTGCCTATACAATATTTGAGAATTGAAAAATTCAAAATAGCCCATTATGTAAATGAGACAGTGATCCCTTATTACTCAATAGCCAACATAAATGCCAATTTCCCGCAAGCATTTATGATTGGTAGTAAGAAAACATTGAAAAGATTTTAATCTGATTCTCATCAGAATCCAGGCCTTGTTTATTTTATTTTCAGTTCCTGGTGTGTTTATCTTTTGCATCTGTAAAAAAAATTATGATTTCTTTCCTATGATTGGCAATATTTTAACCAGCTGGTGATTCTTTATAATAGATGGTGCAGTATGTACAAGTGAATTCCATCTGGAACAATCCTCCTTGAGACTTTTAACAGCTGCTTCTTCTTTCTACCTTATATTTATTTTCATTCTTTTTGGTTCCTTCCTGTGGTTTATGTCATGTTTTTCATAATTTCCATGGTATTAATTGTGAAAAAGTATTCAATATTGTTCTTTTTGTCATTACTTACAGGTTTATCTTCCAGCTCTTCGAAACTCAATTTCATTTTGTTACTTAAGTTTTTATAGGTTCTTTCATTATTCATAACTTTAGCAATTTCACTCAGATTCTTCTTTGCATTCTTTATCCTAACTTAGTTTGGCCTTTTTAGTAATATATAGTAAAATACTGTCAAGCTGGTTGTTGTAACACATCTAGAGTGGTAGTGTAGTGGGGAGCGCTTGTCGCTCTCAATTTCAGCTTCCACCGCTGGCTAGCAGTCTCGCGAAAAGGAGAGCCGAGTGTGTAGGTCTCTCCCTACCAGCACATAGCCTCTCCAACAACAAGCCTCATGTGGTGCCTCCTCGCTGGTGACACACGGAAACTGAACTCCTTTCGGACTCAGACTGAACTACAGAGGATGGGGAGGAGGTCTGGCCCCTGCACACGTAGCACGCAGCCTCACTGGTGTGTGGGCACACCCTGGTGCTCATGAACCAGATCCCCAGCTATGGGTAAACAGCCTCACTGCCTTGTGGGCAGCCTCAGGAGAGATGAGGGCTTATGGGAGTAAACTCAGACAGCAAATCCGCAGTGGAGCCCCTAAGGAAGCTGGACATCATTGAACATCCTTCTGACAGCACCTGTCGCCAAGCTGGTGCCAAACGTATTGCTTTATGAGCTTTCCTTTGGACTACTGGTGAGGACGAGAGGGAGATCTTGACAACTGGGCATCTCAGGATCTCCATACCTTCCGCCCAGGCTTGTGATTATGATCATCATCACCCATTGTCCTTCGAGACGTGGATGCCAACCAACCAACAACTTCATTAAATACTTTTTAAAGAATCTCCCATTCTTGTATTCATCTCTTATTTCCTTGGTCCAATCGTTAACTATGCTTTGTCCTTTAATCATAACTCTTATTATCGTGTATTCACGGTTGTCTAGATCCACCCCACTTATCTGTTGATTTTCCATCACTAGATCCCATTGTTGATGGGTTTCCTTTGTATTGCCTAGGAAAGGAGACTGGTACATAAGTTTTCACTGCCCCTTTACGATTTATTTGAGGATAGATTGTACCTCGCATCATTAGCTTTCAATACATTCCCTTGCTTCATATTTTTTTTTCTACATGTCTTCCTTACCAGTATTAGCTGAACTGTGGTCCAACTATATTGACAGGTTCAATCCTTTTAATCAGCTTATCTCAAACTGCTTGAATTCAAAAGTTCAAAGTGAAGTAAATTTATTGCCAAAGTACATATATGTCACCAGATACAATCCTGCAATTCATTTTGTTGTGGGCATACTCAATAAATCCATAATAGAATCAATGAAACATCACACCAATTTGAGTGCTCAACCAATGTGCAAAAGACAACAATCCGTGCAAATACAAAATGAAAGAAATAATAATAATAAATAAGCAATAAGTATCAAGAACATGAGACAAAGAGCCCTTGAAAGTGAGACCATAGGCTGTGAGAACTTTTCAATGTTGGGGCAAGTGAAGTTGAGTGAAGTTATCCCCTTTGGTTCAAGAGCCTGATGATTGAGGGGTAATAACTGTTCCACAACCTGGTGGTGCAAGTTCTGAGTCTCCTGTGCCTTCTTCCTGATGGCAGCAGCGAGAAGAGAGCATGACCCGGGTGGTGCGGATCCCTGATGATGGATGCAGAGGAAGTGTCAGGGGTAAGTTTTTCTTTTACGCAGAGAGTAGTGAGTGCGTGGAATGGGCTGCCGGCAACGGTGGTGGAGGCGGATACAATAGGGTCTTTTAATAGACCACTAGACAGGTACATGGAGCTCAGAAAAATAGAGGGCTATGGGTAACCCTAGGTAATTTCTAAGGTAAGGACGTGTATGGCACAGCTTCGTGGGCCAAAAGGCTTGTATTGTGCTGTAGGTTTTCTATGTTTCTACGTTTCTAACCACCTGAACCAGAAAAGATTGATAAATGATCCAAAGAAATTCCACATACCCAACAAAAAAAGGAGGTAGTCAGAGCTTGGTCTGAACTTCAGCGTATTAAGAACATTTACAGATTGCACCCACATGCTGGCACCCAAATTCTGGCTACTATGTTGTTTTGTCAGGAAATCCAGACAGTTGACTCAGAGCTGATGACAACATAGGAGACGAACAAAATTTACAAGAGTTGTTTGGAAGAACAGGCTCCCATTTGAGGTCTTATCGAACAGTCCATTTGGCCTAATAAAGTGAATGGCACCTGGAGACTGACAGTGGATTTAGTGTATTGACAAGTTAACCCCTCTGCTGGCAGATCCACTAATAATTTCAGTTCCCTGAAGCCAGCACCTTAATGTCAACTATGGTTGTCAGTTAATGGACAACTGTACCAGTGGACAAGGCTACCACAAGGGCTGCACAACAGTCCTATTGTCTACCACATGGTACTAAGGCAACATCTGAGGGACCTGCCAGCCATTGACTGGATTTTTATACTGTCTGTGGAGGATGCCTTGATTCCTTGATTGCATCTGATACCGCAGATCAACTTGAACATGATGTGCTTTATTTGCTCGATTACTTAAGGGTCACAAAGCAAATTTGGACAAGGCACAACTTCAACAAGAAGTAGTGTACTTGGGACAGAAAATTTCCCAAGGTAAGCAGGAAATCAGAGGATCATGCGAAGGCTGTCAGATAGGTGAACCGCCTACAACAGCCCAGCAACTCCGATATCATTTCTGGGTTTGTGCAACTACAGCAGAGCATGGGTTGATTCACATGCCGAAATTGCCCAACCACTCAACAATCTGCTGAAGGACAACAAGTCATCGGATGACCCTATGACTCTTAATGAACAGCACTGGAAGCATTTCAGACTTGAGAGGCAATATTATGTACTGTAACTGCATTAGGAACCCCGATACAGGGTAAACTATTTACCCCGTACGCCAATTAGATGTACCCTGTACAAGACAACAGTCTTGACTCAATAACATGGAGACCAACAGCATCTCGTTGGTTATTACTCTGCCAAATTTGATAATGTAGCATTAGGTTGGGGTTCATATTTATGAGCAGTACAGGCAATCTATCTGGCAGTCATGGTTATTTCTAGCATTATGCTTGATCAAGTTTTGCATGTTTGATGTCTGCATTCACTTTACTGACAATCAATAGGGCTTCTTAGGTAACCACTACCACTAGTCCAAATGGCCTACTGTTCTTGAGGCACCTAATACAATCATCCAGTGAGCAAGTCCAGTGAATCTAGCTACAATGTTACTTCCACACATGGAGACTATGATGACCATGACTGTGCAAGGGCAGTAACATGCTGCAGAGATGAAAAGCATTAGAAAGAAATGCCTGTATTGAACACAGATCTGATTTTGTGCATTGATGGCTGCTCAACAAGTGAGGAAGGAGTTTGAATAGCGGGATGGATCGCTGTTTCTAAAACCGAAGTATTGGCATCAAGAGGCACAGCTCCTGGTACCTGGTACCTCTCTACAACAGGCAGAACCGGAAGCCCTGAGTGAAACCTGTAACATGGCAGAAGGAATATCAGCTAACATCTACACAGATTCTCAATATGCTTTTGGAATTGTTCACAACTTTAGAAACTTCAGCCTAAGTTTGACCCCCACTGAAGAATAGCCAGTTAGAACAGAAACTAATGGTTGTCATACAATTGCCACCAAAAGTGGTTGTATTAAAATATAAAATCCACTCCAAAATGTCTACAATGGAAAACAGTGGAAATTGCAAAAAATACAGCATGGGAAGGGATAAAATAAAAGAAATAAGCCGAATAATTAAATGAAGTACAGAGAACACATGAAGTGAACTCAGCAACTGCAGTTACGGTAACAAATGAGAATTCTTTGTCGTATATTTTTATACAAGATATTCATGAAGTGGAAGCTCAATGCTCCAAGGAAGAAAAATGGTTCTGGTTGAAGAATGATGGGGAATTAAACAGCGATGGAGCATGGAGATATGGAAATAGTCACAGACTGGTAGCTCCAATTCTGTTGCTTCCTTACCTGGCACAGCAGATACACTTCTTAGGACACACTGGATAAAACAAAATGATCAATAGATTTCCCCAGTGGAGATGCAATCCAAAGTTTTAAGACACAAGCTCAACAAAAGTTGGAAAAATGCACGCTCTGCCAAAAAACAAATTCTGGAACAGCAGAAAAACTACCACAATTAGGTTGCCTGTCCCGCGTGGTTCATTTTTGCACCTACAAGAGCAGTACATTACCAAACTGTCAGTGATACTCAGATGTCATGGCAGTAGTGGACTAAGCTCCAAAATGGTGGAAGCTATTCCAGCAAGAAAAGCCACTGCTACCCATGCACCAACAACTCTACACATCAAAGTTGCTGGTGAACACAGCAGGCCAGGCAGCATCTCTAGGAAGAGGTGCAGTTGACGTTTCAGGCCGAGACCCTTCGTCAGGACTAACTGAAGGAAGAGTGAGTAAGGGATTTGAAAGTTGGAGGGGGAGGGGGAGATCCAAAATGATAGGAGAAGACAGGAGGGGGAGGGATAGAGCCAAGAGCTGGACAGGTGATTGGCAAAAGGGGATACGAGAGGATCATGGGACAGGAGGTCCGGGAAGAAAGACAAGGGGGGGGGGGACCCAGAGAGATCCAGACTGGGAGACCGCTTTGCTGAACATCTATGCTCTGTCCACCAGAGAAAGCAGGATCTCCCAGTGGCCACACATTTTAATTCCACATCCCATTCCCATTCTGACATGTCCATCCACGGCCTCCTCTACTGTAAAGATGAAGCCACACTCAGGTTGGAGGAACAACACCTTATATTCCGTCTGGGTAGCCTCCAACCTGATGGCATGAACATCGACTTCTCTAACTTCCGCTAAGGCCCCCCCTCCCCCTCGTACCCCATCTGTTACTCATTTTTATGCACACATTCTTTCTCTTACTCTCCTTTTTCTCCCTTTGTCCCTCTGAATATACCTCTTGCCCATCCTCTGGGTCCCCCCCCCCCTTGTCTTTCTTCCCAGACCTCCTGTACAAGGAGGTATTAAGGCCAAGGTCTTAAAGCTTATTGAATAGTTTTGAGGGAATGATGGTATTGGATGCCGGACTGTGGTCGAATAAGAGCATCCTGATGCCCAGTGTTCCAGGGTTGATTGAAGAGCCAATGAAATGGCTTCTGCTATGGACCTGTTGCTCCAGTAGGCAAACTGGAGTGGTTCCAAATCAGTTTTCAGGTTGAAGTTGACGTGTTTCATCACCGACCTCTCAAACCATTTCTTCACAGTGGATGCTAGTGCTACTGGATGGTAGTCATAGAGGCAGGTTACTGCGTTCTTCTTAAGCAATGATATGATTGAAGCCTACTTGAAGCGAGCCTAAGCGGGAGGTTAAACACTCCAGCCAGCTGATCAGCCCAGGTCTTAGCCCTGTCTGGGCTGGATGTTTTCCATGGGCTCACCTTCCTGAAGGATTCTCTCATGTGAAATCATAGGATCATCAGGGGTTGTGGGAGGATGCTGAGGATGTTCTACGAGTCTGTGGTGGCCAGTGCTATCATGTTTGCTGTTGTGTGCTGGGGCAGCAGGCTGAGAGTAGCAGACACCAACAGAATCAACAAACTCATTCATAAGGCCAGTGATGTTGTGGGGATGGAACTGGACTCTCTGACAGTGGTGTCTGAAAAGAAGGTGCTGTCCAAGTTGCATGCCATCTTGGACAATGTCTCCCATCCACTACATAATGTCATGGTTGGGCACAGGAGTACATTCAGCCAGAGACTCATTCCACGAGATGCAACACAGAGCGTCATAGGAAGTCATTCCTGCCTGTGGCCATCAAACTTTACAGCTCCTCCTTTGTAAAGTCAGACAGCCTGAGCCAATAGGCTGGTCCTGGATCTATTTCCTGGCATAATTTACATATTACTATTAAAATTTATGGTTTTATTACTATTTATTATTTATGGTGCAACTGTAACGAAAACAAATTTCCCCCGGGATCAATAAAGTATGACTATGACTATGAGTTTGTGATGGTTCCTCCATGTTTTATGCCTAACAGTTATACCCCTTATTCTAGGCTTGCCCTCCAAATGAAACTGTTGTTCTTTCCCCCATCCTCTCAATTTAATCATCTAAAACATCACAATTAATTTAGCCCTCAATCTTCTCACCTTAAGGGAATATAGTCCAGGTCCACACAGAAGCAGCTAGTACCCAAGACAAAGAATCATTCATTCCCCGAATACACACTTGAGAATCTCTGAAGCCAAATTTTTCTTCCCAGTATCTGTGTCAGCCATAAAGAGGTCTACCTAATGCTCTTCAAAATTGAAGCTCAGGCCTGCCCTCCCCCCCAAGCAGAGAAAACCACAACAAAGTCAACAATTCCTAATCTCTACAGCCAAACACAATGCTCCATCCCCTCAGATCAGCCTTTGATTAGGTTGGCATGAGGAGAGTGAAATCTTTCCAACAACAGATGGCCAGACACTTATTTGAGTACATTCCTGCAAGGAGCAAGTCTTATAGGTGATCCTTCAGCTGTCAGGAGCTTCAGAACCTCCTGAGGATGGGGTAAAGTTCTGGGTTTAATTTAAGCTGCAGGATAACAGATGTTCCCAAAACTTGGGTCTGTAGCTGCAATGCAATTGTTCTTGCTGTAGCCTAGAATGTCAGTGCACCACAACATAGAGAGGTGAACATGCCTACACCACTAGTTCCAGACCCTTTCCACACCTGGTCCAAAAATCAGCAGGGACCCTTCCAAATTCCTGACCTTAAGTAGGCACCACAGTCAGCAGGCTTGCATGGGTCTCTCCCCAGTATCTTGCCTCGTGGCTGTGCGCAGTTTTTCCTTACAGCTGGATGCTGTGCTTGTGTATTCCTACCCACCACCAGCCCCATCTCTCCACAGATCCCTGCTGACTCCCATCACTTCAAGCCTGCATGAATATAACCTTCAAATGCATGAGCCAAGTGGACCGAAAGACCTGGAGAGCCTCAGGACTGGCTCAGGCAATCAGAAAGTAAGTCAGAATGACATCACCTCTCCAAACATCACAGGTTGGAGTGTTGACATCAAATATAACAAATCAGGCACCTACTCACTTGCGGATCCAGACCAACAAGTGATAGGGAGAATCACTGTTTACGATGCAAGTCACTTCTGTAACAACCCACATTAGAAGCGTCAACCTGTAATAGTTAATATACTGTAGGTGTCTTACTGCGAGTGGGTGACAATAGCTTCCAAATAGATCAAGGAGAAATACAGGATGACCTCAAAGTAGGCAAGGTGGAGTACACCCGCCAATCTCATCCCTTCTCCCTAACCTCTTCAAGTTCCCATCTAGAACAGGATGGCAAATACCAGTCACCTTTTTAACCTTTGCAAGGACCAGCACAGCCAAGCCTGTTTGATGAATCAAGACGGGCCAATGTCCGACAAGCAGCAGACTTCCCCCGCCCTCATTCAACGACACAGGTCAGGTGTAGTTCCATCGCTGTGACACCGGTGACGTCAGCCGTTACCATACAGTTCAACCATTCAGATTGCAAACCACAGCACATTAAGCACACAAGTTAAGATAAGGCACAAGGGAAAACTAACTTGCATGTCAACAGTTGTCTTTGTGATCCACTTTGCTGTTTTGAACTGCAGCCACATAACATGCTGAGGTACTTCATGGGAGCCCAATCAAATAGACTGTAATACAATTTTAACTCTAGGGGTATCTCAGCACCTTGACCTTTGTCACTTCGATGGTGAACAAGGATGCACAGTGTCTTCATCTCACAGGCAGTAAAGCTGAAGAAAATAGAGTTAGGCAGTCAAAGAAAAGCAAGTGAGAAAAACTGATCAATTGTCAATGTTACTTTACAGGGGATACTCAAAAGGAAAGAGTAACATACCCAGTACTATTGTCAAAGTAGTATTTTCTCTCCTCCGGTTTATTCTGCAGTTGTACGAGAGAAGCAACCTCTTGGAAATCCTCCACACTGTGGGCTGTTGAGTTTTGCCTTTGGTAGATGTCAGCCATGACCTGGAAGGTAGATTCTTTTGGGTAGCAGAGACCCACTCGAATCCAGTCCCCCCTGTGGGCAAGAATACGAACAGTGAGGTCAGCCAAAAGCACTGTTTGACAGAAGGCCTGTGGGGAAAACACTTTTAAAACACTTCACTGTATAAAGACAATGTTTGACAATCCAATGTTAAAATAGCTGCTTTCAGAAAGTGCAGGAAATTGTAGACTTTCTCCCAGTTTAGGGAAGGTCCTGTTCCTGGAAAATGTTTACAAGCCAAGGGCAGCGCTGAGGTGGCACTAGCTGGTGCTGTAGCACCAGCAGAAATTACAATAGCACCACCATAGCACCACCAAGAAATTAACTGAAAATTGACATACAAATTGCAGCTGCTTTGCTTTCTCTGTATAGTTCTGAATACAGCTTGTTTCTCCAGTTGATCTAGTGAAACAGCGCCCCTAATTACCATAGCACCCATGCAGCAATAAAGTTACAAGCTCTGTCTCTGTGCTAGTCTAAGGTCACATCCACTCTACACTTCTGCTTATTCGTTCATTGTCAATGTCCTGCTCTTGCCGTCCTCAGATCAGTTAAGCTGAACTAAGATCACTTAAGGTGGTGATGTCACTCACTCTCACTCACGCGAGAGATTGATAGTATACATCCAGGCACAGATCCATGGTCTCGTGAGACTAACGGATGCCACACACGCACATTGTGCTTTTACAGCTAGCGTGGGCCTGGCACGTGCGTTATTTTGGCCGGCGTGAAAAATGGATCGATTTTTAGTCAGGAAACGACCTCATCCAAAGGAATCAGTGGTGTCTCAGCCTGAGCCTGTCTTAATTGAAAGTGACATGCAGAAAGAAGTGGGGATGAGGACGACAGTGGGGCTGAATTCAGATTGAGAAGACAAGACGGTTCAAGATCCGGAAATATGCTTGATAAAGTACATGCAAAGATTGTCCAAGAAAATCGTGAGTGTATGAGAGCAGTAGCTGAGTCTCTACAATATTATGCGTGCCAAGGCATTGCCCAGCGAGAACACTGGGAGGATGATGGATCTGGCAATAGGGGAAACTTTGTTGAGTTGCTCAGTGTAATTGGGAAGTTTGATAAGACTGTACCTAAAAAAAAAAAAGAGGACAATCCTGGAAATGGAAAAAACACCCATCATGATATCCAAAATGAAGTTATGGGTATTATGGCAGATATGGTCAGACATCAAATAAGTGCAGAAATCAAGCAGGCTGGACATTTTGCCATCATGGTGGATGAAAGTAAAGACTTGAGTAAAAAGGAGCAAATATCAGTGGCGGTGCGGTATTTGAATAACGAAACAGTGCTTGAAGAATTCTTGCACTTCACTCCAGCAGAAGGGTTGGACACAGAGCTGCTTCTTAAAAGCATTGAACGGACACTCGCCCAGTGTGTTATTGATAAGAATGCGTGTATAGGTCAGTGTTATGATGGGGCAGCAGTGATGTCTGGGTGCAATAACGGGGTCCAAGGGAGGTTCAGGAAAGAGATCCCGCAGGCATTATATATACACTGCCATGCTCACAGACTTAACCTTGTCTTAGTGGATGTTGTGAACAATGTACCACAAGCGGGTGAGTTTTTTGAAATTGTGCAGCTGCTTTACAACTTCTTTTCAAACTCTGTTGCCCACGATCTTTTCACGAAGAAACAGAGAGAACTGGAACCAACTGCACAGCCCGTGGAGTTGAAGAAACTGTCAGATACACGCTGGGCATGGCAGTATACAGCTTTGTGGGCTATAAGGAAATCACCCCTGTCATTCTAGCTACAATACAGGATATTATGGGTCAACCAAATGCACGGAGGAAAATGGAGGCCAGAGCTGTAAATAGACTGATTGACGAGCAGTTTGCTTTACTTCTCACTCTGTTTGAGGATTTATTCCAAGTCACCAAGTTCATGTCAGACCAGCTACAATCTCCCAGTTTGGAGCTTTCATCTGCTGTGGACTTGGCTCAGTCTGTTATCGATGCACTCTCAGCAAAACGGGGTGAGGAATCATGGAGTGAAATTCAGACAAGAGCTAGGGACCTGTGCATCAAGGCCGGTATACAGAGCAGACCACATGAAAGGAGACAGGCCCAGCCACCCCGCCGCCTACGTGATTTTGCTGTTGAGGCCAAACTGAACGCAGACCTGTCACATCCTCAGATGACTTTTGCAAGCACTGTTTCTATCCAGTTATAGATAGACTTCTGATCGAAATGAAAAGACGGTTTTCAGGAACTCAAGACAGGGCTGGCAAACTCAGGAACATAGCATATAACTCACGGACTATGAAAATAACTTGGAAATTGAATAGTCCGCAGAAACTTGGAGGCTCATGGCAGATCCAGGAAACCATGACAACTTTGAACATAGACTAGAGAAGCTCAGAGCCTTGACTCAGAACATGGACTCAAGAAACTCAGAAGGTAGCCTTGGGGAACTTGGAATGTAAACTCAGGACGAGCACTGAGAATAGAAGGCACCCTCACCTCCAGCCGACTGATGTCCAAGCCTCTGTTGAACCTCCACTGAGTCCACTTATGGTGGGATACTACCGTCATGGTGTGCGCTGACAGACGACTAACCCAGGTGTGGAGGAATGATAAGCTCCCATGTAAAGACAGAAACAAAAGTTTATTCATAGGAAGCAACATGCGCAAAATGCTGGAGGAACTCAGCAGGTCAGGCAGCATCTATGGAAATGAACAAACATCAACGTTTCAGGCCGAGACCCTTCAGGAAATGGGAAAATGCCAGAATAAAAAAGGCGGCGGGGGGGGGGGGGGAAGGAGGATAGATAGAAAGTGATAGGTGAAGCCAGTTGGAGAGGAAAGATGAAGGGCTGGAGAGGAAGCAATCCAACAGGAGATGAGAGTGGGCCATAGGAGAAAGGAAAGGAGGAGGGACCCAGGAGAAGGTGATAGGCAGGTGAGAAGAGGTAAGAGGCCAGAGTGGGGAATAGAAGAAGAGGGGATGAGGAGGAGGGAGGTTTTTTTTAACTGGAAGGAGGAATTGATATTCATGCCATCAGGTTGGAGGCTACCCAGGTGCTGCTCCTTCCCCCAGAGGGTGGCCTCAACTTGGCACAAGAGAAGGCCGTGGACCAACATGTCAGAAAGAGAATGGGAATTGGAAATAAGATGTTTGGCCATTGGGAAGTTCCACTTTTGGCAGATAGCGCAGAGGTGCTCCAAAAAGCGGTCCCCCAATTTACGACAGGTCTCACCGATGTAGACAAGGCCACGTCAGGAGCACTGGACACAATAGATGACCCAAATAGGTTCACAGGTGAAGCGTTGTCTCACCTGGAAGGACTGCTTGGGGTCCTGAAAGGAGATGAGGGAGGAGGTGAATGGGCAGGTGTACCACTTTGGCTCCTTGCAAGGATAAGTGCTGGGAGGGATATTAGTGGGGAGGGACAAATGGACGAGTGAATCCCTGCAGAAAATGGAGAGAGGTGAGGAGGTAAATATATGTTTGGTGGTAGGATCCCTTTGGAGATGGCAGATGTTGTGGAGGATGATGTGTTGGATGCAGAAGCTCATGGGGTGGTAGGCAAGGAATTTCAACAGACCGTCAATGGCTTGACTGACTGACACTATGTGACGAATCACAGGACCCCGCGACAAGTGGAAATCAGCAGTCCCCTTTAAATAATCACAGTCCATGCCAGTCAAAATAAACAGAAAGCACAAGGGCTTAAAGTCTCTAGATAAGAAAATAATTAACAAATACAGGTGCACAGACCAGCAGGGCTTGTGATATAATCTAAGCTTATTAATTGGCTCTTTTCTCATTGTACAACTCCCAATCACAAAACTATCTGGGTTCCGTCAAGAGATTGATTGTGAACACCATCCCTTATGCTTTCTATGTATTTTGTCCTCCACATAAATGCCGCTAATCTGGTTTTCCCCGTCTATAAGTAGATCAAACCAACAGCATCTCTAAGGCAGCTCATCTCAAGAATCAAGATACCAGAAAGGAAAGACAACCGACAAAAGCAATGTGGTGTACAGGATCACCCGTGGAGAATGCAACAAGGACTACGTCGGCCAGACAGGACGTTTACGGGTACACGAGGACCATTTTAAACGGGGCACCGCAGAGGTTCTGGCGCAGGCAAACACAAAGCAAGCATGAGAATTTTCAGAGGCTGGGTTCTCTAATAATTCCGTAAGCAAACGTATCTAAATAGATGCTATCTACGAACCCCTAAGACCAAAAAAACCCCCGACCCAATAGAATTCAAAGGTGAACTGAAGGGATGGGAATCAAGACGAAAGCGGGCGAGCTGGTGGCGGGGGTGGTGTTATATAAACGAGCGCTCTTCCAGAGAGAAACACTAACAACTGCGCACTGAGGATATCTCCAGTCAAGGTGAAGACGCTCTTTGGTCGGCCCGAAACTTGATGATCTACCAGCACATGGAGATGTCCGTGGGAGAATGCTGCCGACTGGCACATTCTCGGCTGCAGGAGTACGTGCTGAGGGACGCACTGAAACTTGGTGCAGCAACCGCAAGGGCCCGGTGGGGAAAGACCACGGTATAGGTTTCTTCACCCATGGGAGTGGGAGGGGTCGGGTGGTGGGGAGTATACCCCTCAACAATGATGTGGTAAGGCAAACAACTGGAGTGCCACGTGGGTGGCCATAAGTATGGACATGTACTGACTATAAAGGAAGCGTAGGTAAAGGATGGAAAATTATTGAATGGTTTATTGTATATAATTTTATTTTTGAATAAAGTATATTTTGAAATTAAAAAAAGATACGTCTATAAGCTAATTGCAAAGCTTGACGAACACCGCAACATCAGATTAAACCGCTGCCCCGTGATTATTGCATTGTTATCTGCATCCCTAATTCCCTGATTTACTAAAACAGCTTGCCTATTAGATCCTATCCAGTTATTTAATTTTGTTCCATATTCATGTACTTTATTAAAATTTAAATTGTTGCATGCAATCAAAAAATCTTTTCATTTTTGTTTTTTCCCATTCTAAGACTGTGTTTTGATCTTCCCTGACCACTATGGTTATTGTTTTCCATGTTTCCTCCTTTGTTTTCAAAATTTCCCCTCAGCAGAAGACTCCTCTTTCTTCCCTGCGTCCCCTTAGCCCTAGCTCCACTACTTGCCACCTCCTGGTTCTGCTGATTACCTACCATCTGGGAAATCTAGACCATCTAGAAGCTCTTGCCTGCCACTCTATGCTGCTGGTCCACCATTGCAATTGAAAACTACACAATTAAGAGAATTTAAATTAAATGTGATGTATTGTCCCTATGGCTTCTACTTACAACCTGCATTATCACGGTCTTCACCCTTTGTTCTTCCTTCCCTGTCACTTAATAGTTGTAGCAGGAGAAGTGCAAATGTTAACTTGCTGTACTTCTGTGGCATCCTGGTGGAGTCATAACAAGCTTTTTGCACCGATTTTTTTGATATGATTGGGCATCTGAAACCTGGCGGAGCCCATCGAGGTCGAATTGTTAGCTGAACACAACCCAAGCACGGATGAGAGCCGGCTGGATTCGAACTCACAACCTGTCGCCCCGAAGTCCCGCGCTGATGTCACTACGCCGTCAGAGTTTTAGCAAAGACAATAACGCGTTCGACCTACGTTCATAAATGCAAAGCAGGGCAAAGACTGCTTCGATTCGGAGCTGGTGAGGGTGGCTGATCATTTGCTCCTCTTGAAACTGTGGGATCAATTCGCTGCCCGGTACTGACAACAAAGCTCACCCCTCCAGTTAAAGCTATGGCCACCCAAACTCCTAAGGATCGCGGCGACTGCCTCCAGGTTTTCAGGGGGACCTTCATCCACTCCACAGATACGTCTCCAGTGGAGAGTTTGGACGCTTATATTGTGGGAGTCAACGAGTTGGGAAAGGTACGGACACCGATTCACATTTCCACTGTGGTTGGTTTTTTAAATCGCTGGGTCAAGAGGGATCAATGGTTTAGTTCGATTTTCAGTATAAATGAAATACTTGACAATATATTAGTGTAACGAATTCCCTGCGCCCAAAGATCGGCAGAAACCAGTCGTGTGCGTATGGATGGGGAATCACGTTTTCGGAGAAGAATGCGTGCATTATCAATCAATTATACTTTTCAATGCAATTCTTTTTATTACAATTTCATTTGGTGTCAATGTAGCCTGTAGAGGTAAATTCGACTAGTCCTCGTTTAGAACTGGGAATCGGGTGCATTACCACCTTCTAGAAAACGAACATTACAACCATGGACTCTGCGCTCTCCCGCAGGCGGGCCGCGGAAAAGGCTCGGCAATCGCTTCGCAAGAATGCACGTCCAGGCAATTCAATGTGACCGTATTTACGGTAACTCTCGTCCCAGTCTTATAGATGACCAAAAGCACAGTAACGCCTACTCTTCCTGTTTATCTTGTTCCGTGAAAGAAGACTACCGTTTATATCGGCGCTGTAATGGAGCGGAATTAGTGTCAGATTACTGCTTCCTTGCCGCAGTGCTGGCGTTAGCTTTCAGTTTGAGAGTTTTAGTTAACGCCCCCGTCGTTCTAGCGTTATCGATCTTCCTTTAATTCTGCACAGTTCTTATTAAAAGCCAGTGAACTGTTCATCCACTCTGGTGTCTCTCGCTCTGCACCTCGGCAATAACCGAACACCTGTGTCACAGTCGTTGGAAAATCGTGGCCAAGGGCTATTTTCCATAAAAAGGGACTTTATAAATATTGTGTAGAGGTATTCTAACTCTGGTCGGCGGTTAGGAAATGTTAAGGAAGAAGAATTTGGGAAAGGGAATGGGAAGGGGTGAAAGTGTGCGGTGGGATCACAACACAAGAGTTGGAAGGAGAGTGGGGAATAAAGGGAAGAGGAGAAAGGAAAGGTGCGAGAGTGGAAGATCAGAGGAAAGGGCTGGAGAGAGGTGTGGGGACAGAGAGGGTGAGTGCGGAAAACATCAGAGCTGTAAATGAACGGGTGGGAGGATACCCGCACATAATCGCCTAAGCACAAATCCCGTGATAAGGATAACGAGGGAGTAGGACGTGAACCCACGGTTACTGATTCAGAGGCAAGACTTTTGGAAATGAGCCACAGCCAAGTTATCTAAATGAAATGTCCAGGTAAAAACAAAGTCTGCTATATTTCCAAATTTCATTTGTATACCTTGTGATTATTGAACATGAAGTTATCCCCCCCCCCAAAGTTCTCATTCGTTAACCTGGCATGCAGTAATATCTAAATATCATTATGCAGCTCTGGCATCTGCTTCAGGTGTGCAGATATGATCCAGAAAACGGTTTCAAGTTTCACTCCAGAGACTTGTGCACAAAATTCAACTTTACTTTTCAAGATTATTAGTTTCCAGGATCTCTGCCCGCAATGTTCTAATTTTTTTACAGCTGCACAGACCAACCATTGTTCTGAACAGGAAATTTTTGTGAGGCACTCTAAATTTTTTTTTGTAATATGCATACTATGAATATTTAGATTGCATTGGCATTCAGAGGGCTGGAGGTTCATTAACAATGAGCTACCAACTTCCATTCTGTGTTTATTGTTACAATTTCTAACAGTGTTGTAACTTGAAACACAGACAAGGTAAATATGTTGAAGCTGTAAAATGTTTCAAGGTAAAGGTTGTGGCATGTTTATTATTTAGAAATTTTATGGATTATATTCATTAATGCAATTAATTACAGGGTACTACACAATTATATTATATAATTATATAATACTCTGTGTCTGAGGCCTCCATTAGTCAGAGTTGACCATGGATATTGCATCCTAGCTGTCTAGATACACAAGCCTGGGCAGTACCATATGGATAGCAAGCTGCTACTCATGTACCAAGCTTTCTCCTCTCCACACATCTGATGAACCCAAAGGAACAGCAGACCACGATACAGTTTGGTACCAGCAGCACTGCAGGAGTTACCAGTTGCATTGAACTCAACATAGGACTGCCTTAGGGACTCTAGCTCCATTTTTTCCCTCGGGGTTTAGTCCCAAAGCCTTGCCTGTGAGTGAGTATAGCCGAGGTTTGAAATCAGAGTTTTCCTTCTCCTAGATGAGCTGCCAACCATCTGCCCAAAGCGACTGGTTTTAAGGTGCAGGTAACTCACCTTTTCCCCTTCTCCTGTCAGTAGAAACAGTTCCACCAGGCTTAGTAGCTAAGCCACACGTGAAGGCCAGGAGCTGGATTTGGTTGTCAGAGGATATTTTAGGTGCACGCCATTGGGAGCATTTCATAGGCAGTGGGAGCTTGTTCCCATTACCACCCCAGGCTATAATAATTCTAAGGAACCAATTATATAATATAACATGATTGAATTCGCTCACAAGTTTGAGAAGGAGAAGCTAACGTCAGATGTATCAGTATTACAGCAGAGTAAAGGGAATTGCAGAGTCATGAGAGAGGAGTTGGCCAGAATTGATTGGAAAAGAACACTGGCAGGGATGACAGCAGAGCACCAATGGCTGGAGTTTCTGGAAGCAATTCGGATGGCACAGGGTATATACATCCCAAAGATAAAGATGTATTCTAAAGCAGCGGTCCCCAACCTTTTTTGCATGGCGGACCGATTTAATATTGACAATATTCTTGCGGACCGGCCAACCTGGGGGGGGGGGGGGGGGGTGTTTAAGTAGGGTTAAACTCACCTCAACGTGTCTTTTACAGTTGGGTTGCCAAGTTTCTCACTCCCAAATAAGGAACAAAAGAAGCAGTCAAATCCCGGGACACTTGTGTTTACCCCAGGAAAGACTACCATGACCATGAAGCCTTGCACGGGCACCTGTGTGCGCATGCGTGACGTGCGCATATGTGATGTGCGCATGCGCGTACATGCCGATTTTTTTTTACACAAATCGGTTTTGCCTTAATCTTCCCAACTATACCGTACATACATTACTTGTATGTTATATAGGCTGTGTATTTATCATATCATTCCTGCTTTTACTATATGTTAGTGTTATTTTAGGTTTTATGTGTTATTTGGTGTGATTTGGTAGGTTATTTTTTGAGTCTGGGAACGTTCAAAAATTTTTCCCATATATATTAATGGTAATTGCTTCTTCGCTTTACGCCATTTCAGCATGAACGGTTTCATAGGAACGCTCTACTTTAGCAGGGGAAACATGGGACAAGGGCGGTCCCGCATTGGGACAAACCAATTTAGCCCAATATACAGGATGTCCTGGCTAATACGGGATAGTTGGCAACCCTATGTTCAAGTTCAACAGTGCGTGACAGGGAATGAGGAAAGGTGCAGCTGACTCATATTGTTCCCTCACGGCCCGGTAGCACCTGCTTTGCGGCCCGGTACCGGTCTGCAGCCCAGTGGTTGGGAACCTCTGTTCTAAAGGAAAGATGACATAACCATGAGAAGTCAAAGCCAACATAAAAGTCAAAGAAAGGGCATACAGTAGACCAAATATTAGTGGGAAGGTAGAGGATTGGGAAGCTTTTAAAAACCAATAGAAGACAACTAAAAAAAGTCAAGAAGTTAAAGATGGAATGTGAAAGTAAGATGGCCAGTAACATTACAGAGGATGCCAAATGTTTCTTCAGATCCATAAGGTGTAAAAGAGAGACAAGAGTGCATATCGACTGCTGGGAAACTATGCTGGAGTAGTAGTAATGGGGGACAAGGAAATGACAAATGTGTAAGTATTTTGCATCAGTCTTCACTGTGGAAACCAGAAGTAGTATGGTAGAAGTTCCCAGGTGTCAGAAGTCATGAAGTGTGTGAAGTTACCATAAGTAGAGAGAAGGTTCTTAGGAAACTGAAATCTCTGAAGGTAGATAAGTCACCTGGACCAGATGGTATATATGCCAGGGTTCTGAACGAGGTGGTGGAAGGGATCATGGAGGCATTAATAATGATTTTTCAAGAATCACTAGATTCTGGAATGTGTCTTGAAGACTGGAAAGTTGCAAATGTCACTTCACTCTTCAAGAAGGGAGAAAGGCAGAAGAAAGAAAACAATAGACCAGTTAGTCTGACCTCGATGGTTGGGAAGATGTTGAAGTCAATTATTAAGGATGCAGTCTCAGGGTACATGGAGACACGTGACAAAGTAGGCCGTAGTCAGCATGGTTTCCTCAAGAGAAAATCTTGCCTGACAAATCTGTTGGAATACTTTGAAGAAATAACAAGCAGGATAGACACAAGAACATAAGAAGCAGGAGCAGAAGCAGGCCATCTGGCCCATGGAGCCTGCTCTGCCATTCAATAAAATCATGACTGATCTGAGTCATCCCCCCACCTACCTTTTCCCCATAACCCTTAATACCCCTACTATGCAAACATCTATCCAACTTTGTCTCAAATCTATTTACTGAGGTAGCCTCCACTACTTCATTGGGCAGAGAATTCCACAGATTCATCGCTCTTTGGGAAAAGCAGTTCCTCCTCCTCTCCATCCTAAATCTACTCCCCTGAATCTTGAGACTATGTCCCCTACTTCTAGTTTCAACTACCAGTGAAAGCAACTTTCCTGCCTCTATCTTATCTATTTCTTTCATAATTTTATGTTTCCATAAGACCTCCTCTCATTCTTCTGAATTCCAATGAGTACAGCCCCGAGCGACTCAATTTCTCCTCATAGTCTAACCTCCTCTGTACCACCTCCAAAGCCAGTACTATATATATATATATACCCTTCCTCAAGTAAGGAGACCAGAACTGCATTCAGTACTCCAAGTGCAGCCTCAACAGTACCCTATACAGTTGCAGCATAACCTCCCTGCTCTTAAATTCAATCCTTCTAGCAATGAAGGTCAATATTCCATTTGCCGCCTTGATAGCCTGCTGCACCTGCAAACCAACCTTTTGTGATTCATGCACAAGCGCTCCCAAGTCCCTCTGCACAGCAGCATGCTGCAATTTTTTAGCATTTAAATAATAATCTGATCTTCCAATTTCCTTCCAAAGTGGATGACGTCACATTTACCGACATTATACTCCATCTACCAGACCCTTGCCCACTCTCTTAACCTATCTCTATCTCCCTGTAGGCTCTATGTATCCTCTGCACAATTTGCTTTTCCACTCAATTTAGTGTCATCAGCAAACTTAGATACACTATACTTGGCCCCCTCTTCCAGAATATTAATGTATATCATGCAAACAACAGGAATTCTGCAGATGCTGGAAATTCAAGCAACACACATAAAAGTTGCTGGTGAACGCAGCAGGCCAGGCAGCATCTCTAGGAAGAGGTGCAGTCGACGTTTCAGGCCGAGACCCTTCGTCAGGACTAACTTCCTTCAGTTAGTCCTGACGAAGGGTCTCGGCCTGAAACGTCGACTGTACCTCTTCCTAATGTATATATCATGAACAGTTGCGGGCTCAGCTGTGGCACACCACTCACCACTAATTACCAACCAGAGTAACACCCATGTATCCCAATATGAAAGCAAGGATATAATGTTGAGACTTTATAAAACACTGGTGAGACCTCACTTGGAATACTATGAGCAGTTTTGGACCCTTATTTTAGAAGGAATGTGCTGAAACTGCAGAGGGTTCAAAGGACATTCACTTAAGTGATTCCAGGATTGAATGATTTGTCATATCAAGAGCGTCTGATCTCTCTGAGCCTGTATTCAACTAGAACTCAGAAGAATGAGGTTGACCTCATTGAAACCTATTGAATAGTGAAAGGCCTTAATAGAGTGGATGTGCAGAGGATGTTTTCTATTGTGGGAGAGTCTAAGACCCGAGGACACAGCATCACAATAGAGGAGCATCCTTTTAGAATGCTGATGAGGAGGAATTTCTTTAGCCAGAGAGTGGTGAATACTGTATGTGGAATTCTTTTCCTCAGGCAGCTGTGGAGATCATGTCTTTATGTAGATTTAAGGCAGAGGTTGATAGATTCTTGATTGGTCAGAGCAAGAAGGGATACAGGGAGAAGGAAGGAGATTGGGGCTGAGAGGAAAATTGGACCAGCCATGATGAAATGGCAGAGCAGACTTGATGGGCCAAATGGCCAAATCCTGCTCCTTTATCTTCTGGACTTATAACACAGATTTCAAAGTCATATTAGCATAATTTCAAAATTATATTAATATTATATCAAAGAAATTGCCAGGTGCGTAACAACAAAGGTTATGTGTGCGGGAGCATTTCAGTTACTGTGTAGCCGCACACCAATGCAATTTGGAGGGAACAGTGTCTCCCACCTCGAGAGAGACGAGTAGGAGGTATGCCATCTGTGCTTCCCTTCAAGTTACCCAATATCCAGACTTGTGGATACTTTACTGGCCTACCTTTCCTGGACATAAATCCTGAAACATGCATACTGTGGGGATGGCAATTACTTAAAACGCTGCTTCATGGCCACTTTAGCAAAAGCATTTGAAGCTGAGCAATAAATGAGGGATTAGACTGCCTGGGAATAAAAGATAAATCTGCTTCAAATGGTGACAAATTTCAGTAGTGTCATTGAGATAAAACCGGATCTGACCTCCCAAGCAGGTGCGAGGAAGGGTAGGGAAGTTTGTTTCAAACTTTACTTGCTAGCCAAGGTGTTGTCACACTACTATTGATGGAAACTTGCTATGACGTTCTAATAATACCTGTGTGGTTACAGAGTCTTTTGGGCTGCTTTAAAAGTGTTGGAGATGTGAATTTTCCTTCCTTCTTTTTGTTAAAGACATTTCCTATTCCTACACTCCCAGACCAACATGATGATAAAAACAGCTTCTCGTAACTGCTGCCCGTACAGGGCACCTAAAGTTGTTAGGACGGATCTTCCTGAACTCCCCAGTCACTGCTCACATGCATATATAACTTGAGATGAATCACTTCTCATTCCTGCTCTGATCTCTCGATGTTGAAATCCAACAAAGCTCAAGAAGTAGCACCTTATCTTCTCAGTCAGCGCATTGCAACCTTCCATGGAATACTGACTGTAACCATTTCAGATAATCAACTTCTCTGGCATTTTCATTTCAGATTTCCAGCATTCATTGTATGCTGCTTTGATAACTTCAGATAATTATTCTACATTTACAGCTTTATTCCCTGTTACCATCCCTGTTCATCTCATACTGTCACCCTCTTTCACCTTCTCATCTTCCTGCCTTCCATTCACACACAGACTTTCCCTTTAATTCTCATTTTACTTTCGATCCCTACTCCAACACCTGCTTTCTCTGCATCTTTTACCTTCAAACACTCCCAGCAGTAAATAACATCTGGAGGAACTTGCTGAGTCTGTGGAGGGAAATGGCCAGCTGTGTTTCAGGTCAAGTCCCCTTTTTTCAGTCTAGATCTTGAGCCAAAACTTCAGCTGTCCATTTCTCTCCCCAGGTGCTGCATGACTCACACAGTTTCTCCAGCAGATTGTTTTATTTTCCATATTCCAGCATTTGACATCTTATTCTAATCTCTAACTACTCCCATTTCTAATGACAGACCTCAACCTTAAATGGTAAATCTGTTTCCCTTTCCGCAGATGCTGCCTGACCCACTGACAGTTTTATTTCTCTCCAGGTGCAGATCTTTTCGATGGTTGGAAAACCTATGTTCTTTTGAAGGGAAACTAAGTGTCTTCAGAACCAGCAGAACAGAATCAGATTTTTTCCTGTTTCTGTTGCAGATCATATTCATCGATACTGCAGATAAAGAAGAAGAACTGTCAGCGAAGTGGCATTTCAAGAGGGATACGGTCCGAGTGCTTCAGCCAAGGTTAGAGCACACTGTAGGTTATGAAGTCCTCACGCACTGGCCAAGTGGTTCACAATGTCAGGGGAAAGAGAGTGAAAATCTAGAAAAATGCACGAGACCTTCCAATTATAGAATCCAGTGGTGTAATTGTACACCTGCAACATGAGACCCTGAATATTACCATGTTTGTGGCTCCACTTCTCCATCATTTTGTTGTTGTCTGAATCATTGTTGATTGTATGCCCATATAATCACTGTGCATTCTGTTTTCTGTTTTTCACTAAAGCTTCCCATATCTCTCTAAACCTTTCCGATCCATGTAATCTTGCAAATGTCTTTTAATTGTTGCTGTTGTACCTGCCTCCAACACCAACACCCCCCCCCCTCCCGGTAATTTGTTGCCCTGTGAGTGGAAAGAATCTTTCTCCACTCACCTGAAGATGCTTTGCAAAGGCAAGTTGTTGTTTACTAGTTGCTGGCACAAGTGGCAGTGTCAATGGGGAAATGAAAGCCTAGGGTTCCCATGTGCTGGACGGGTGGTATCATCCTGTCCTGCATCATTGTTTTCATTGGCTCCCTCTGGGTTCCGCAGCTCATCGTGACCCTGAATGTAGGTTAAACCAGGGCACCTCTCCTAGCACAGAACTGTTGGCCATCAGTATCAGAGATAGATATAGAATTCAGGGCAACACATTTATTGAACTCATGGGAAGAGTGTGAAACTCATCCCCACAGAGTTTGGCTGTACCAAACAGAAGAGATGCATTTCAGAGGTGGATAAAGAAATAGAAGGTTATGGTGACCAGCGAAATGGAAATGAGTGGGGGAAAAGCTCACATGGAAGATAAACACTAACAGGACTAGTAAGGCAAAATGGCCTTTTTCTGTGCTCTAATTCTATGTAATCATAACATTTCACAAAATTTTACCAATATTTTGGCTGCAGCAATCCAAGAGTTCCGAGCATTGTAATCTTATTTTTTTTTTAAGATAACTCATAGGTCATTGCTTTGTTGTTATTTGCCAACCAATTATGGGCTTAACCAAAACATTCCTGTTGGTCATTAACCAACCCATGTCTTCTCCCTTTGTCCTCCTGGTCAACTGCAATGAAAAAAGGTTTATGCCAATAAGTAAGCTATGTCATTAACTATCTGCTCTCTCTTCATTCAGGCAGGAATTCTTTATTCCGGGACTGGTTGACACCCACATCCATGCCCCCCAATATCCCAATATGGGATGTTGCCTGGATCTGTCACTCCTTCAATGGCTAATCAAGTACACCTTCCCCACTGAAACCAAATTCAAAGACCTGAAGTTTGCAGAGGATATTTACACCAAAGTAGTGGTACGTAAACCATATTTCAAGTATTGTCTTGCATCACTTGGTGAAAGTAGACACTTATGGGAATCGGGCAGCCATTCAGTGCTTTGGGCTTGTTATCCCACTCAATGAGATGCAAACCTAACTCCACACACCTATGTTCACCCCATGTCCATTGACAATTTTTAAATAAAAGCCTCAAATTTAAAGGAATAATCGACATGGCATCACAGACTTTTTGCAAATTTTTAACATACTATGACCAGAAATGTATCCAAACAAAAATGTTTCTAGACTTTTCAGAACTGGAAATACAAAAGATAGTGACATTGTCTGTTCCTCTGAAATCCTGAAGTTTAAATCAAATTGATTAATTATTTCAAGGTGCACAGTTCTAGCCTATGCAATTTAACTCTTGGAGACCAGCTCTTATTATTCTGGAAAAATTACACTGCATGCCCTCTAGAATCAATATATCATAAGAGTAATTCTTCATGGGACAGGTCCCAGTCAATTTTATCCAGGTTGACCATGATGTCTATCTCTGCTAATCCCTTTTAGAGTTGAAACCTTCTAAAGTGTCCAGAAATTTTCATAGGATTTTGTGTACTGTCCATCCAAGCTTCAAGAGTCTCCAGGCATGGTGGGAAAAAGCTGCAGGCTTCCACCTCCATCACTTTAGCCAGTCTGCTGAGGTTGGTTTTCAAATCAACATATGCAGTATGTAATCCTTAGAATAAAGTGGTCATATTTCACAAAGCACTAGAAGAAATGATACAGGTAATTAATATAATTAGAAAGCTAAGAAGAAGCCAGCACCTGAGGTTCACTTTTAGAGGAAAGGAATTAAAAACACAGAGAGGCTGTTTCACTTGTGTTGAAACTTGTTTTTGACCACACTTGGAAAACTGTGCTGCATGTTACAGAACAAGTATAAATGAATAGCAGGAGCAACAAAAATGATCACAAGGTGATAGCGAAATTGAGTGTTAGAACTATCAGACTGAATGGGCTGGGGCTCCTTTCATCAGAAAAGTGAAAGGTGTAATTAGGTTAATGGAGCAATGTCTCCATTTATGGGAGATCATTGTTAATATTAAATCATGAACAAATCCAATAATGAATTCTTGAGATATTTCTTGATGTGTTGAGTGTTTATAATGGACTGGAACATTTGAGGAAAATAACAGGGATATATTTAAGGGGAAACTGCATAAACGCACAAAGAAGAAAGAGCTGGAAGGGTTTACTGAAGGTGGTGAGACAAAGAGGGATATGTGTGAAAGATAAACCCCCATACAGACTGATAGGGCCAAATGGCCTGTTCCAGAAATGAGGGGCTTCATACTTGTGGACAATTCCAAATGGCAGTGGGGTCAACAACTAGAACAGAAGGGGGTAAAGTTTACTGGTAGAAGCACCAAGGTTGACAGTGAAAAATGTTTTTACTCTCTGGAAAGTGCTCCTGGAGGTGTTAGTGAGTAGATTCAATGCTGTGTTTCAAAATTGGTCGTAGGAAAATTAAACAGGCTCATGAAGAGAGGATGGGACAGTGAGAGCAACTGAACTTCTCTTCCATAAAGTTGATACAGACTTGATGGGCTGAATGTCTTCTTCCTGCACTGTAACCTTCCCACGAAAATCTGTATAAAAACAAATGACTATAAATTCAGCTCCATCTGGTTTGCTCAGTGCATTTATATTGACACATCACAGTGAATCCAGCACTACGTTTTGCTGTATTTAGTCCAATGGATGAAGAAAGAATTTGCAGGTAACATTCTTTGCCCGTCAGTGATTTTCTGTTACTCAGACAAGAGAGAGCTTGGAAAGGGCAGAAGAGTAAGAACAAACTTCCCACTAATAACAACTTCATTATTCAACAGAAAAGAACACTGAGAAATGGCACAACTACTGCATGCTACTTTGCAACCATCCATACTGATTCATCTTTAAAGCTTTGTGACATCATTGGTAAGAGGTTTATCCCAAATCTATTCATTTCATAGATAGCAACTACACAATCTAGTGAATGTCTGCACCTGAATAGCTTTAAAGGATTTCAAAGTCAGATTCAAGTTTATTGTCAAATGCACAAGTATATAGACTCAGTGCCCACTTTATTATGTGCACCTGTATACCTGCTTGTTTATGCAAATATCTGATTAGCCAATCATGTGGCAGCAATTCGATTCATAAAAGCAGGCAGAGACAGCCGAGAGCTTCAGTTGTTGTTCAGACCAAATATCAGAATAGGGGTGGGGGCGGGGGAACGTCATCTAAGTGACTTTGACCGTGGAATGATTGTTGGTGCCAGACAGAAGCCTTAAGATCATAAGATATAGGAGCAGAATTAGGCTGTTTGGCCCATTGAGTTTGTTCCGCAGACTCCACAGAGATGTTTAATTATCTCAAAAACTGCTGACCTCCTGGGGTGTTCACACACAACAGTGTCTAGAGTTTACAGAGAATGGTGTGGAAAACACGAAAAAAAACAGAGGGTGGCAGTTTTTTGGTGAAAATGTCTTGTTAGTGAGAGAGGTCATCCACTTTGACTTTCTGCCGTTGGGCAGCAGACTATGATGCACAAAAATAAGAACAGTCAAGATGAAAAACAGTTCCCCAGGCCATTAGGCTTCTGAACTCCTGGCCGCATTGTATTCAAAGTGTCACCAGTTAATCTGTTCTGTACCCTACAATATTTAATATTAATGCATTTTAGTTTGTTATTTATGTGTAATTCATCAGTAGATTTTATCCTTACCTTCATAAGTTATCATGTGTTATGTGCTTTACGCCCTGGTTCAAAGAGACTTTGTCTTGTTTCTATATACATTATATGGTTATTAATGTTATATACATGTATGTCATTAAATGACAGTAAACTTCACTTGACTTGACTTTACTTAAGAATGGCCAGAATGAATCAAGCTGATAGGAAGGTGACAGTAACTCAAATAACCATGCATTACAACAGTGGTGTGCAGAAGAGTATCTTTGAATGAACAAGCCATTGAACCGTGAAGCGGATGGGCTAGAGCAGCAGAAAACCACGGCCATACACTCAGTGGCCACTTTATTAGGTGCAGGAGGTACCTGATGAAGTGTCACTGAATGTATATGCACACTTGCAATGAAAAAATTGCTTTCAGCAAAATCCCAGGCACAAAGCTTCACATTTACAACATTCACAAGAAAAACATAAACTGAATATACATAAGCATGTACAGTTTTTGCAAGAAAAGCACAATTACAACAGAAATTAAAGACTTTTGTAGTGCAAAGTAGTCAAAGTGATCACAGTATTGTTGTACTGAAGTTGTGATAAGAGTTTGCACAGGTTGGTTCAAGTACTGAATGGTTGAAGGGAAGTACTGTAGCTGTTCTTGAAACTGGTGTTGTGGGACATCAAGTTTCTGTACCTCCTGCCTATTGGTCTGGTCTAGATAGTGAGGATGTTTAATGATAGATGTTGCCATCTTGAGGCAATGCTTTGGGCAGATATTTTTGATGCTGGGAAGGATGTGCCATTTACTATACCAGACCAGGATACAACTCACAGTTATAAACTTTCTACAGTACATCTATAAACAATTTGTTGGAATGTTGGGTGAGAATCTAAGCCATCATGATGGCACACCATCCTTGTAATTTGTATCTGCGTGCTGGGCCCCAGATAGATCATCTGATATGTAAGTGCCCAGGAATTTAATGCTGCTGATTCTCTTTGCTACCATTTCACCAGTGTAGACTGACATAGGGTTAAGGACTACTTAACTACTTCTCTTTCAACTTAATACTGTTCTTAACCTCTGCAGTTAGACATGGTTAGCTTACGCTTCCTCCAATGAGAGAGATTTACTGAGGATTTTGAATTATTTCTTTCAAGTCCCTGTCATCATGTGCCCATAGTCTTCCCTGAGCCCTCTTTAACCAACACTCCCTTTCCATTGTAATTCCATTTGTTTAGGTTAAACATAGTTGTTTCCAAGCCTATGCTCTTGACCGCAACCAGAATTTGAAAGTTGAATATCTTATGACTAACTTCCAGGGAATCTTTTACTCTTGTGTCATTTATAAACCCTATCTCATTACTCATGAGAGGATCTTAACCTTTTTCCTGGTTGGCCCATAGCATATTGTTCTCAGAAACTATCCCAAATGCAGACACTGAATTAGTTTCTGTAGCTCTCTATTTCACCTTGATTAACCCAATTTACATGAAGGTCGAAGTCTCCCATAATAGCTCTTTTTCATGTATCACCATTGACTTACATCCTTTCCTACACCATTTAGGGTCAGTACACAATTCCTGCCAGTGTCTTTTTTTTTAACCTCTGTGCAAAGTGACACAGCATCTCCTAGGTATTCTTTCATACCCATATTTATTTTGCCTCTTATTAATAGCACTGCCCCACTATCTTCCCCTTCCTGTGTATCCTCCCTGAAAGGTAAATATCAAGCATCCAGCTTTAACCCATTACATTCATGTCCTCCTAATGAATATCAGATAATTTCCCTTCACTTTGTGCAGTTAGTTCATCTACCTTATGACAAATGTTTTATGCACTGATACTGATGCACTGTAGTTTTTTTTATGTTTTTAAAGCTCCTTAGCATTGCCTTCTTGCTAGTTTTAATCATATTACTCTTTTTTTTGTACTGCGGCCCTTGTTTTCTTTCATTCCTGTCCTCATTTTACTCTCTCCCTAGTTACATTGCTTAGGCTCATATTCGTTTGCCATTCCAGTTTAAAACTTGCCTGACAACACTGACAAACGGCCATGCCAGGGCATTATTGGTTGGTGCGGTGGAGTTTGGAGAGATGGAGAAAGGATCAGGAAAAGGGGGTCAGAACAGAGAACAAGAGCTGGAAGGGTGAGTGGTGAGCAGAGCAGTGGAGTGAGTAATTAGAGCAGTAAGCCTGAGAGCATTGGGAAGCTGGTTGACAGAAAGAATTCTGGAAGAGGGAGGAGCTAAGGAAGTGACCCAGCTAGGCTGTGGAATCTGAGACCATAGGAAGTGGTTGCACTGAATAGCATAGATGCACGTAAGGGCCGCTGAAAAAGGCTACGATGGTGGTTTTGAGGAGGAGGCACGGGAGCAGCTTGAGTCGAGCATCAAAGGTAGATTGGCCAAATGGCCAGCTTCAATCAATGAGGTAGTTTTGAAAAGTAGTCAAAATGGCAGCTAATTTACCCCGAGAAAGCTTCCACAAATTATATTATTTCATGATGTTCCTGAGGGATATACTGTGTATTTACGAGGATAGAGGGAGAACCCTGCCATTGAACATCTATGCCCACTTCATAGAGCAAAAAGAGCCTCAGTTTATGTATCATCAGTAAAAGCAGTATTTCCAACTGTGCAAAAATCCTTCAGTACCACATTATGGTATCTCAGCTCTGCTGAGTGCTCTCATTTTTGGAGAACTGAACCTTCAATATCCTTGCCTTCAGGACAGCAGGGAGCTGCTAAATTAGCCACGTCTATTGGCAGCCATTGTTCATGAAGCTCACACTGCACCAAAGGACTTCCGCATTACTGGGTGGGCAGCTTTTCAGATGATTGTTCAACTAAGGCTGTTTCTGTTCTTTGAGTTAGACACAAAGCTCCTAAGAGCTATCTTGAAGAAGAATAGGTGAGTCCTCTCTGATGCCTTCATCAGGAACGATTCCACTATGCTAGAGTAACAAAAAAGACATTTCCACCATCAGCAAACTTTGAGAAATTAGTGCTTCTTTTCTTTCTATTTTTTGATACAGATAAATTTGGCCAGCGAGCTTTTGTGGGTAAAGTATGCATGGACAATAACTTTGCTTATACTGAGTATACTGAAGCAACAGAGGAATCAGTAAAGGAAACAGAAAGGTAATGTGTTACTTCTGAGTCTCCCCAGTTTATCAAACAGAGGAACTTTCAAACAACTCCCTGTCCATTCACTTGGCAACCAAATTCCGAAGATCATCCATTGCTGTAAAGTTTATAGCAACACACACAAAATGCTGGAGGAACTCAGCAAGTCAGGCAGCGTACATGGAGAGGAATAAATTCGCTGTTTTGGGCTGAGACTGGAGGAAGTGGGAAGAAGCCAGAATAAGAAGGTGGGGGAGGTGATGGAGTACAAGCTGGAAGGTGACAGGTGAATCTAGGTGAGTGGAAGGTAAGAGGATTGGGGAGGGAGGATGAAGTGAGAAGCTAGGAGGTGATGGATGGAAAAGGTAAAGAACTGAAGGAGAAGGGATCTTATTGAAGAGGGGAGTGAACCATAGGAGAAAGGGGAGGAGGAGAGGCACCAGAGAGAGGTGATGGGCAGGTGAGAAGAAAAGGAGTAAGGGGGAGCCGGAATAGGGAATGGAAATGGAGAGAAAGGGGAGGGGAGAAATTACTAGAAGTTGGAGAAATCAATGTTCATGCCACCAGGTTGGAGGCCACCCAAACAGAATATGAGGTGTTACTCTTCCAACCTGAGAACAGTTTCATCATTACAGTAGAGGAGGTCATGGACCAATACGTGACATGGGAAAGGGGATTGGAATTAAAATGGTTGGCCACTGGGACATACTTTCTAACGTGGATGGAGTGGAGGAGCTCGACAAAGCAGTCCTTAATCTACGTCGGGTCTCACCAGTGTACAGTGAAGTTAATCTAGGTATCCTGGTCAAAATTCATCCCTCAACTGATACCTCCAGAAAGGAGTGAATGGACCAACAATTTTACATTTTGCTGATTGAGTACGGTGTGTCCTGATTGGCTGTCATGTGTCCTACAGGCAGGTGCAAAAAAGTGCTTCCTCAGCTGAAAAGAACCACTTAAATCCACATCTCTCTTTTCATTCAGTAAGGTACAACTTGAGCATTACATACAAAATGCTGGAGGAACTCAGCAGGTCAGGCAGCATCTATGGAAGTGAATAAACAGTCGATGTTTCAGGCCTAGACCCTTCTTCAGGACTGAGAAGGAAGTAGGAAGACGCCAGAATCATAAGATGGCGGGAGCTGAAGAAGCTAACTAGAAGGTGATTAGGTGAAGCCAAGTGGGAGGGGAAGGTAAACGGCTGGAGAGGAAGGAATCTAATAGGAGAGGAGAGTGGACCACAGGGGAAAGGGAAGGAGGAGGGGACACGGGAGGGGGGAGTGATAGGTCGGTGAAAAGAGGTAAGAATGGGGAATAGGGCAAGAGGGGATGGTGGCAAATTTTTTTACTGAAAGGAGAAAATCTATATTCATGGCATCACGCTGGAGGCTACCCAGATGGATTATTAGGTGTTATTCCTGCATCCTGAGGGTGGCCTTACCTGGGCACAAGAAGAGGCCGTGGACAGACGTAGCAGGACAGGAATGGGAATCGGGGTATCATACCAACAGGTTGATGCTTGAGCATTGACTGAAATGTAAAGCAGTGCTGCTGCTGTTGATATGGTTTATTGTTTTTAAGTGCTGTGGTCAGAAGTAGAGTTTCATTATTAATTATGTAGCTGAGCGTTCACTAGGATAGAAATTTGGAAATACTATACCAAAATGTTCACTCTTTGTAATCTGTTTTTGTTTTAGACTTCTGATTTTGTTTCAATTGCTAACCTCTCAGAGCTTGGCTTTATTGGGAAGAGCAGTAAGTTTACTGTCCTGGATATTGTTGGCAGGGATGACTGACCAGGGGTGAGCCACAGTGGCAGGGCCTCCAGCACTGAGTCTGACCCGGTGGTGCAGAAGGGTGGGACGGAGAAGAGGAGAGCTGTTGTCATTGGAGACTCTATAGTCAGGGGAGCAGACAGGAGATTTTGTGGACGTGAGAAGGACACCCGCATGATTTGTTGCCTCCTGGGTACCAGGGTCCGGGATGTCTCTGACCGGGTGCACGACATCCTGGTACGAGAGGGAAAGCAGCCAGAAGTTGTGATACATGTTGGTACCAACGACATAGGTAGGAAGAGGGATGAGGTCCTGAAGTGTGAGTTTTGGGAACTAGGCAGAAGGCTGAAGAACAGGACCTCAAGGATGGTGTTCTCAGGATTGCTGCCAGTGCTACGTGACAGTGATGGTAAGAATTGGAGGAGATGGCAGTTGAATGCGTGGCTGAGGAGTTGGTGCATGGAGCAGGGTTTAGATTTTTGGATCATTGGGATCTCTTCTGGGGAAGGTGGGACCTGTACAGATTGGATGGGTTGCACCTGAACTTGAGGGGGAGCAATATCCTTGCAGGTAGGTTTATTAGCATGGTTCGGGAGGGTTTAAACTAATTTGCGAAGGGGATGGGATCCGGAGTGATAGAGCAGTGAAAGAAGTGCATGGAATAAAGCCAGATCTAACACAGGGAGGCCTTGAGGAAAGAGAAGCAGAATAAACGGTGTAAAGGTAGTAAGGCAGAAGGGCTGAAGTGTGTGTACCTCAATGCAAGATGCATCAGGAACAAAGGTGATGAACTGAGAGCTTGGACACGTACATGGAATTATGATATAGTGGCCATTACAGAGACTTGGCTGGCACCGGGCAGGAACGGATTCTCAATATTCCTGGATTTCAGTGCTTTAAAAGGGATAGAGAGGGGGTAAAGGAGGAGGAGGGGTGGTATTACTGGTCAGGGATACTATTACAGCTACAGAAAATGTGGGTAATGTAGCAGGATCCTCTTTTGAGTCAGTATGGGTGGAAGTCAGGAACAGGAAGGGAGCAGTTACTCTATTGGGGGTATTCTATAGGCCCCCTGGTAGCAGCAGAGATACAGAGGAGCAGATTGGGAGACAGATTTTGGAAAGGTGTGAAAATAACAGGGTTGTTATTATCATGGGTGACTTTAACTTCCCTAATATTGATTGGCACATGATTATTTCCAAGGGTTTAGATGGGGCAGAGTTTAAGTGTGTCCAGGATGGATTCCTGTCACAGTATGTGGACAGGCTGACCAGGGGGAATGCCATACTAGATCTAGTACTAGGTAATGAACCGGGTCAGGTCACGGATCTCTCAGTGGGTGAGCATCTGGGGGACAGTGACCACCGCTCCCTGGCCTTTAGCATTATCATGGAAAAGGGTAGAATCAGAGAGGACAGGAAAATTTTTAATTGGGGAAGGGCAAATTATGAGGCTATAAGGCTAGAACTTGCGGGTGTGAATTGGGATGATGTTTTTGCAGGGAAATGTACTATGGATATGTGGTCAATGTTTAGAGATCTCTTGCAGGATGTTAGGGATAAATTTGTCCCAGTGAGGAAGATAAAGGATGGTAGGGTTGAGGAACCATGGGTGATAAGTGAGGTGAAAAATCTAGTCAGGTGGAAGAAGGCAGCATACATGAGATTTAGGAAGCAAGGATCAGATGGGTCTATTGAGGAATATAGGGAAGCAAGAAAGGAGCTTAAGAAGGGGCTGAGAAGAGCAAGAAGGGGGCATGAGAAGGCCTTGGCGAGTAAGGTAAAGGAAAACCCCAAGGCATTTTTCAATTATGTGAAGGAAAAAAGGATGACAGGGGTGAAGGTGGGACCGTTTAGAGATAAAGGTGGGAAGATGTGCCTGGAGGCTGTGGAAGTGAGCAAGGTCCTCAATGAATACTTCTCTTCGGTATTCACCAATGAGAGGGAACTTGATGATGGTGAGGACAATATGAGTGAGGTTGATGTTCTGGAGCATGTTGATATTAAGGAAGAGGAGGTGTTGGAGTTGTTAAAATACATTAGGACGGTTAAATCCCCGGGGCTGACGGAATATTCACCAGGCTGCTCCATGAGGCGAGGGAGGAGATTGCTGAGCCTCTGGCTAGGATCTTTATGCCCTCGTTGTCCATGAGAATGGTACTGGAGGATTGGAGGGAGGCAAATGTTGTCCCCTTGTTCAAAAAAGGTAGTAGGGATAGTTCGGGTAATTATAGACCAGTGAGCCTTATGTCTGTGGTGGGAAAGCTGTTGGAAAAGATTCTTAGAGATAGGATCTATGGGCATTTAGAGAATCATGGTCTGATCAGGAACAGTCAGCATGGCTTTGTGAAGGGCAGATCGTGTGTAACAAGCCTGATAGAGTTCTTTGAGGAGGTGACCAGGCATATAGATGAGGGTAGTGCAGTGGATGTGATCTATATGGATTTTAGTAAGGCACTTGACAAGGTTCCACATGGTAGACTTATTCAGAAAGTCAGGAGGCATGGGATCCAGGGAAGTTTGGCCATGTGGATTCAGAATTGGCTTGCCTGCAGAAGGCAGAAGGTCATGGTGGAGGGAGTACATTTAGACTGGAGGATTGTGACTAGTGGTGTCCCACAAGGATCTGTTCTGGGACCTCTACTTTTCGTGAGTTTTATTAACGACCTGGATGTGGGGTAGAAGGGAGGGTTGGCAAGTTTGCAGACGACACAAAGGTTGGTGGTGTTGTAGATAGTGTAGGGGATTGTTGAAGGTTGCAGAGGGACATTGATAGGATGCAGAAGTGGGCTGAGAAGTGGCAGATGGATTTCAACCCGGAGAAGTGTGAGGTTGTACACTTTGGAAGGACAAACTCCAAGGCAGAGTACAAAGTAAATGGCAGGATACTTGGTAGTGTGGAGGAGCAGAGGGATCTGGGGTTACATGTCCACAGATCCCTGAAAGTTGCCTCACAGGTAGATAGGGTAGTTAAGAAAGCTTATGGGGTACGTAGAACATAGAACATAGAATAGTACAGCGCATTACAGGCCCTTCGGCCCACAATGTTGTGCCGACCCTCAGACCCTGCCTCCCATATAACCCCCCACCTTAAATTCCTCCATATACCTGTTTAGTAGTCTCTTAAACTTCACTAGTGTATCTGCCTCCACCACTGACTCAGGCAGTGCATTGCATGCACCAACCACTCTCTGAGTAAAAAACCTTCCTCTAATATCCCCCTTGAACTTCCCACTCCTTACCTTAAAGCCATGTCCCCTTGTATTGAGCAGTGGTGCCCTAGGGAAGAGGCGCTGGCTATCCACTCTATCTATTCCTCTTATTATCTTGTACACCTCTATCATGTCTCCTCTCATCCTCCTCCTCTCCAAAGAGTAAAGCCCTAGCTCCCTTAAACTCTGATCATAACGCATACTCTCTAAACCAGGTAGCACCCTGGTAAATCTCCTCTGTACCCTTTCCAATGCTTCCACATCCTTCCTATAGTGAGGTGACCAGAACTGGACACAGTACTCCAAGTGTGGCCTAACCAGAGTTTTATAGAGCTGCATCATTACATCACGACTCTTAAACTCTATAAATAATAAATAGAACAGACCCTGAGTCATTGATGCAGTCGACCACGATACAGCCTGTCCTCAGCCAAGTGAACACTGGGGGCAGCACCGACTCCAGCCTGGACCCCGCACCTCACTGCCCCGGTGGGGTGAACCGACTTCAATGCCTCACTCATGGCGACTGCTGACAGGTGACACTGTGGCTTAAGGCCTTGAGTCCACAAATGTCCCAGAAGTTTGCAGTACTCCTGTCTATAAGTCTAAGTATGTTTTAAAAACTGATACATTTCCAGGAACTGAAGGTCTGCAAGAGGGTTTGGCGCCATGCTCCAATTGAAAGGACCATGAGTAAGAGTACACCTGGAAAGTTGTGTACAGGTCTGGACTCCCTGTGTAAAGTAGGATGTACTTACAGAGGGAGGGCAGAGAATATTCACCAGGTTGATTTCTAAGATAGTAGGTACTTTGTCTAATGAAAGAGTGAGCAGGCTGGGTCTACACTTTCTCAAGTTTGGAATTCTTGTTGGGTCTGACAGGGTAGACACAAGGATAATGTGTTCTCTGGCTGATGAGTCAGGAGTCAGCAGTTACTGTCTCACAATAAGGAGCCCAGCCATTCAGGACAGAGAAGAGAAGGAACTTCTTCACGTGGAGTCTAATGAGTTTTTTGGAATTTTCTACCAAAGGCGGCTGTCAGTGCTTGATCACAGTGTTTATTCAGGATTGATTTTTGAATATTAAGGGATCAAAGGATATGTTGGTCACACAGATTTTGCTTTGTGTCCTGCCTAATATTTATCTTGCATTAAAAATCAACAGCGTTGTCTGTGACACATTTTTGTTTCAGAGATATTGCTGTTGGCAATATTACTGTTACAGATGGCAATAATATTTCCTGCGTTATAACAGTTGCCAATTATCAACATCAGCCCTTGTACTGCTAGAATTAGATTTATCTCTGATTGACAAGTTTTAGAGTTTTACTGTGCTTGTACAATCATCTCGAACTTAAACCTCTGCTTAGTACTGTTGCATATGTAATATTTCAGTAACATCAGTGGTTCAATACTTCCATTTTTAATATCAGAGAATATACAACCTGAAATTCATACTGTCTGCAGACATCCACACAAACAAAAGAAATACCCTAAATAATGAATGACAGGAAAATGTTAGAACCCCAAAGCCCCCCTCCCTCCCATGCCCAAGCAGCAGTGAAGCATCAACTCTCTCCCGCCTGCTTCAGCAAAGCCTCTGCCTCCTCCCCCACCACCCGGCAAGCGAGCAATAGCAAAGTCCTCAAAGAGCCCATGGTCTGCAGTCCATCAAAATCCACTGTTCACCTGACAGTTCGACATGCCACAGGCTCTCTCCCACTGACAAGGGAGAGAAAGATATCACTCATGCTACAGCAAGAGGGGAGACCAGCAACTCGCTGTTTGATGTTACAGTCAGCAGCGGCACCTTTAATATTTGAGTAATATTGTAAACATATTGTTTGATTAAGCATTCTTGTTGTTTAAATAATTCATTACGGGTTATATACAAAAATAAGTGAACTGCATACATCGTGATGCCACCACCTGATATGCATGTGCCTCGCTTAAAGCAAAGAACAAAACTTAAGACTCTCATCTCTTGGCTCTCTCGTTTTCCTTTGCATTAGTTTAATGTGTTGGAGTTACGTAACATAACAAGTACCATTACTGCTGGTGGAGTAGCCCCAAAACCGGACAGAATCTGTAATTAATGTACACTTTCCACACAGTGTTCCTGCACCCTTCACTTTCAAGTACCTTGTGAGTTTTGAAATAAAAACAACAGCAGCCAAAGCATCACGGAACAGGGACAGCTAACTTAGCCTCTCCTCATCTAATCCACTGTTTGATCAGATGGATGTTGATCTGGACTTTAACTCCATACACTTTAATTAGTTAAGTACTTAATACTCTTGCCTAAAGCTATCAATGTGGAAGACTGTTTCAAGATCCCCCACTTCCCGATCCTACCTTTGCCTCCACCTAGCTCCCCATCATCCTCGTGCCCACCAGTTGCTTCAGCTTTTTGTGACAGTGTCCAGATTTTCTCTGCTCTTTGTCTGTGTCCTGACTTCACCCCTGCCTCCCTTCCCTCCCTCCCTTTCCCCCCAAAATATCCACCTCCACCCTCTTGAATTCTGTAGTTGGTGAAATATTTCAGTTTGATAATGTGTTTCCTTATTGCACCTGAAGCACTCGTTTGGAAGGATTGCAAGTCCAGTCAGTGCAAGTCATGATCGTTACCTACTTGTACAAGCATGCGAGCAATGCTGGTGAATCTGTTACAAGTGTGACTGCACTCTCGAAGTGCTCTTTTGACTGTGACATGCCTGGCCCGATGCAGGATCGTAACCTGCAGCATCAACTATTGCTTTGCCTCCACAGAGGCTGCTTGGCCCGCTGAGATCTTCCTGATGTTTATTTTCAACTTTCCAGCATCTGCTTTCCTTTATGTTCTCACAATAATCTGACTGATTTGTAAATGATTCTGAAATATTTGTTTGGGGTTAATTTTGAATGGACAATGAACACCAGCCTAGCAGTAAAATTCACCTCCCATGAACAAACAGAATACTACGTGTAAGAAGTGTAGCGGTGTTAGACAGACTCTTAAGTCAGCAAAGCATAGAAGGATAAATACTTTCTGGGATTAGTGTAAATGGACATTAAAGTTTGGTATCGGCATTTGGGTCCGAAGGGCCATTCCTTTGCTGTACAGCTCTAGGACTTTAAGTTTGAATAATAGGGAAGAATTTGTCTTCAACATGCCAAATGGACCAACCTAATTGTTGTCCGATAATCCGTCAGTGAATTATCTTGTGCTGCTTTGCTACGTTACTGGTGCTATATAGAAGCAGTGGTTGTTATATGGCCTCTCGGTTGCTAACACACTATAGGTTTTGAGAATGTTGGTTTGTAGAGTCTTCTCCATTATGTACCATGTCATATGATGTGGGCGAGCATGGTCTTCACCAGGAAAGTTCTTGGCAGGTTTGTAGAGCATAACTATTCAAAAGTTTAAATTGGGTAGCTATTGTTTGGCTGTTGCACAGGGTTTGAAGATATTGTTACACTTTGCACAGAATCATCAAAGTGGACTCATTATTTCCTGCTTCATTGCAAATATGCACCAATCAGTAAATGGGATATATGAAACTGGAAGATAGGAGAAAGTAATGTAAGTGCATATAGAATTCTCCTATAATTATAAAAAAATGATGGGCTTAGAATTCCCAGTAAATGGTGGAGCGAGGCCCTCTCCTGTAAGATTTGATGGTCTTTGTGACACAGGCATTCCTTTTTCCAAAATCAGGCATCAGATCAAAGGAACCAGCTGACGCTTCTCTGTGATTCCATTAAGTAGGTGGCAGAGCCAATCGTATTGAGGAACTCCCACAGACAGGACAGGATGTAGAAAGCAAATTTTGAATTAATATTATAAATATAATACAGAGTTCAGAATATTAATAAGACTGAAGAATGTACAAATAAATGGTCATGGTAATAACTGAAATATCACAAACCGCAAAAGAACTTTTAATATTGCTTGATATTTACCTCATGTTTGTTTGCTTCAAGGAATGGTTGATTTGGGTTTTATTGTTAAATGTAATTCATCCCATCGTCACTAGGGGAGCTCTCCTGGACGGCACACTGGCTCAGCTATTAGAGGCGCTGCCTCACAGGGCCAGTGACCTGGGTTCAGTCCTGACCTCCTGTGCTGCCTATGACGAGTTTGCACCTTTCCCCTCGGACCATGTAGGTTTCCTCGGGGTGCTCCAGTTTCCTCCCTCATCACAAAGACTTGCGGGGTGGTAGTTTAATTAGCCACTCTGAATTTCCCCAAACTTGTAGAAGACTTATAGAATCTGTTGAGAGTTGAAGGGAAATGTCGGGAGAATTTAAAAATAAGGGTTTAGTATGATTGAGTGCTTGATGGTTAGCATGGATTTAGTGGGCTGAAGGGTGGATATCTCTATATCTTCAAAGTAAATCCATCAGGTTCTTCACATCAATGAGAGAGCAGATGAGTCCTGGATTTAATGTCTCTGCTGAAAGGTGGTACCTCCTACAGCATTGCCTTGACTTGGACTCTGTTTGAATGCTACCGAAATACAGTCTCTGGTGTGGGGCATGGACGAATAGCCCTCCTAGAGCTGAGTCAAGAACAGTCGGCATTCTGCCCACTGAACCATCATAAACTGAAACAAGTTGGCTTGTTTAGCAGCTCTGTTAGTGGAATTTGCATGTTCGAACACCATCCTGGAACCTGCTCATTAAGCCAAGGTCATGTCCCTAAAACATGTATGCAATGTTCCCCTGAGGCTAGCTTCTTCACTCAGATTCATTTGGAAGTGGAATAACTGGGCAATTCCCTCTCTGTTCTTTGGGCAATGTACTGTAGATGGTGTAGATATAATCATTTACCTGCACCGATTCAGTGCTTCACAGAAAGGTGCAGATAGCCGGGTAAAAGATACTTGGCAATGTTACAAATAGAAAATGCTGGACATACTCAGCTAAGTCAGAGATGATGCAGTTCCTCCAGCTGTCCATTCCATATACAGCTGAGTAAGAAACAAGTCAAAAGTTCGGAAAGGTTGAAAGTCCTGAACTGCTGATAGAATGTCCCGATGCACTGGTAGTATAAAACTATCAAGGAGTCTGGCCAGTTCACAGAGGAGAGGAGAGGAGCAATGTTTTTCAGAGTGCTGATAGTGATGGGAGTGGAGTAACATGCACTATGCCTGGCACTAGATGAACTGAAGCGCACAGTTCCACGAGAGCTCTGAGGGCATCTTGACATTAAGCCTTAAGGCTTTGAAGGAGCTTCCTTCTCTGTTTCAGATCAATTACCACTTGACATTTTAATAGTCATGTAGCTATACTCAATGAGTTATAGTCTAATGATCACAAACAAAAAAGCAGTGATATCATCGGACAAAGTCAGCATGGATTTGTGAGAGGAAAATCATGTCTGACAAATCTCATAGAATTTTTTGAGGATGTAACTAGTAGAGTGGATAGGGGAGAACCAGTGGATGTGGTATATTTGGATTTTCAAAAGGCTTTTGACAAGGTCCCACACAGGAGATTAGTGTGCAAACTTAAAGCACACGGTATTGGGGGTAAGGTATTGATGTGGATAGGGAATTGGTTGGCAGACAAGAAGCAAAGAGTGGGAATAAACGGGACCTTTTCAGAATGGCAGGCAGTGGCTAGTGGGGTACCACAAGGCTCAGTGCTGGGACCCCAGTTGTTTACAATATATATTAATGACTTGGATGAGGGAATTAAATGCAGCATCTCCAAGTTTGCGGATGACACGAAGCTGGGCGGCAGTGTTAGCTGTGAGGAGGATGCTAAGAGGATGCCGGGTGACTTGGATAGGTTAGGTGAGTGGGCAAATTCATGGCAGATGCAATTTAATGTGGATAAATGTGAAGTTAACCACTTTGGTGGCAAAAACAGGAAAACAGATTATTATCTGAATGGTGGCTGATTAGGAAAAGGGGAGGTGCAACGAGACCTGGATGTCATTATACACCAGTCATTGAAAGTGGGCATGCTGGTACAACAGGCGGTGAAAAAGGCAAATGGTATGCTGGCGTTTATAGCAAAAGGATTCGAGTACAGGAGCAGGGAGGTACTACTGCAGTTGTACAAGGCCTTGGTGAGACCACACCTGGAGCATTGTGTGCAGTTTTGGTCCCCTAATCTGAGGAAAGACAACCTTGCCATAGAGGGAGTACAAAGAAGGTTCACCAGATTGATTCCTGGGATGGCAGGACTTTCATATGATGAAAGACTGGATGCACTAGGCTTATACTCATTGGAATTTAGAAGATTGAGGGGGGGTCTGATTAAAATGTATAAAATCCTAAAGGGATTGGACAGGCTAGATGCGGGAAGATTGTTCCCGATGTTGGGGAAGTCCAGAACAAGGGGTCACAGTTTGAGGATGAAGGGGAAGCCTTTTAGGACCGAGATTAGGAAAAACTTCTTCACACAGAGAGTGGTGAATCTGTGGAATTCTCTGCCACAGGAAACAGTTGAGGCCAGTTCATTGGCTATATTTAAGAGGGAGTTAGATATGGCCCTTGTGGCTAAAGGGATCAGGGGGTATGGAGGGAAGGCTGGTACAGGGTTCTGAGTTGGATGATCAGCCATGATCATACTGAATGGCGGTGCAGGCTCGAAGGGCCGAATGGCCTACTCCTGCACCTATTATCTATGTTTCTATGTAAACAAGAGAAAATCTGCAGATGCTGGAAATCCCTCCAGCATTTTGCGTGCATTACAATAGTTTAATGATTATTAAAATCCAGTACATTTCTGTTGGTATCTGATAAGAGTTAGGCAAACTTTCAGAGGTTGCTTTTTTCTTGGTAAATGATAAGAGTACCTGGATTAAAAATAATGAAATTCGGTCACACAGTACTGGTAAAACATGTTCAGCCCAAATGTGAATTTGGCAAGTTTATTCAGTCTGTTCATTACATTATTTCAAACTGAGTGGATGACTTCTGTTGATCACAGCAGCTTGGTTCTGTCATTTGGTATCTCTGCATAGGGGGTAGTCTGTGAGGCTTTTATTTATTTTTATTTTTGTTTATTTAGAGATACAGCATGGAATAGGCCCCTCAAGCCCTTCAATTCGCACAGCCCATCCCCCAAAATCCCTAATTTAACCCTAACCTGATCACAAGACAATTTACAATGATGGGAGGCATTGATCATGTGGATAGCCAGAGGCTTTTCCCCAGGGCTGAAATGGCTAACACGAGGGGGCATAGCTTTAAGGTGCTTGGAAGCAGGTATAAGGGGGACGTCAGAGGTAAGTTTTTTGACATCGACAGAGGTGGGTGCGTGAAATACACTGCCAGCAAAGATGGTAGAGGCGGATACAATAGGGTCTTTTAAGAGACTCTTAGATAGGTAGATGGAGTTTAGGAAAATAGAAGGCTGTGCGGTAGGGGAACTCTAGGCAGTTTCTAGAGTAGGTTACATCAGCGGTCCCCAACCACCGGGCCACAAAGCATGTGCTACCGGGCCGCGAGGAAACGACATGATTTGGCGATAGGAGTCAGCTGCACCTTTCCTCATTCCCTGTCACGCCCACTGTTGAGCTTGAACGCACGCGAGGTCATTACCCGCGCATCATCCATGTCAGCGCGGGAAGGAGATCAACTCCTCCAGCTTGCAAATGATGGCGGGCTGAAAAGTATGTTTCACATAATATCTCTGCCGGCATTCTGGATCAAAGTCAAGGCTAAATATCCTGAGGTAGCCACGAAAGCACTGAAAACGTTGCTTCCATTTCCAACATCATATCTCTGCAATAAATGCAACGAAAACTAAATTGCGGAATAGACTGGACATAAGGAACCCCCTTTGAGTATCGCTGTCTCCCATCACCCTTCGATGGGACCGTCTTGTTGCAGAACAAGCCCAGGGCTCCCACTGGTTCAGCGATATTGGTGTGTTTCAATGATTTTATATGTTTATATAGGGAAAATATGCGCTGTGTGTTTTATATCCAAATGTTACTTAAAATGTTATGATGCTATTAATTTATAAGTGACTCATATAACCATATAACAATTACGGCATGGAAACAGGCCATCTCTGCCCTTCTAGTCCATGCCGAACGCTACTCTCACCTAGTCCCACCAAACTGCACTCAGCCCATAACCCTCCATTCCTTTCCTGTCCATATACCTATCCAATTTTTCTTTAAATTATAATATCGAACCTGCCTCTACTACTTACTTCAAGCTCCCCTGTCCTCCCCTGATAATTGACTTATCACTATATTCATGCGAGGAAAATATGCGCTGTGTGTTTAATATTATATTTGTTAGATAAACCCTTTTAGAAACAAAATTGAGTGTATTAGCCACTTATCACCTATATTCCGGTCGTGATTAACACCCCACCCCCCGAACAGAATCGCCAAAAAACAATTTGTAGAAAAAAATCGGTACGTACACGCATGCGCAAGTCACGCATGCGCACTGGTGCTCGCGCAAGGCTTCATGGTCATTGTAGTCTTTCTAGGGGTAAACGCAACATATTTGACTGCTACTCCTGTCCGTTGACAGCACTACCCCGCCCCCCCGGGGTCAGCCCGTTCGCAAGAATATTGTCAATATTAAACCAGTCCACAGTGCAAAAAAGGTTGGGGACCCCTAGGTTACATGGTTGGCACAACATTGTTGGCGGAAAGGCCTGTAATGTGCTGTAGATTTTTATCTTTCTATGACTGATTAACTAAATCAGCATGTCTTTGGACTGTGGAAGGAAACTGGAAGACCCAGGGGAAACCCACACATTCCACAGGGAGGATGTACAAAGACTCCTTACAGAGGATGCTGTAATTGGACTCTGAACTCCAATGCCTTGAGTTGTAATAGCTTTGTGCTAATTGCTATGCTACTGTGGCGCTCTAATTTTATAGTCGTGTTTGTGTTAAATAGTAGCTCAGAAGCAGAATATATGTTTTTCTGATTAAACTACAATTGAACTGGGACCATACACAAAATGCTGGAGGAACTCCGCAGGCCAGGCAGCATCTATGGGAAAAAAGTACAGTCGATATTTCAGGCCAAGACTCTTCGGCAAGACCGATGCACTGTTAGCATCACAATATAACTCCACTTTTTCAATGTAAGTTGCCCAGTCTTCAATGCCACTGTCAAATGCTGTAATGGTTCCAATCATCGCCACCTTTGTTATGTTACTTTAGCCTAGTTTTCCCCTTGTTTTCTTTTTGACTCGTGTCCCTTTTGCTAGCGCAATGAGCTCACTCCATATAGATGCGTGTGTCGTTCCTTTTCATCTCCCTTCCCTCTCTTCTCCAAGTGTCATTATCAACTAAAACGCGGTGTTCCGATAAGATGTAGGTTCATAATTCTCATCGCCAATTTGTTGTGTGTGTGGCCTGTTTACACAACAATGTTATTAATAAAAATGCTGGAGACAGGAGCTAAGTTTCATGGATCTCTTCTGGCAGAATCCAAGCTCAGCACACACATACAGATCAATATGAGCCTAATAGCACATGCTCAATACGCGCCTATGCAATGACGTGTTACCAAAGCATAAAGTAGTCCCTTATTATAATGTAGGCTATACAGTACAATTTTGATGTTACTTGGTATTATTATGGAGTGCAGGAAATGGGTTTCCAGTGAGGGTGAAGGGAATGAAGCAACTTTTCTAAGGAAATTCTGAACCATCAGGATTTCTGAATCATTTGGTAGCAGAGTGCTAGACTTTTATAGGGTGATGCTGGGGCTGATGAGGTGATTCCTCTGTTTTGCAGAGCTTTCTGATTGATAGATGAATGAAATAACTTAGAGTGAGAAAACAAAGGGACATGTTAAAGCTGTGAAATACGGGTTAGAGCAGTTGCTGAGGCCAACATTCCCTCTAATCTTTTTTTACAGCTGTGCAGACCAACCATTGCTCTGTGCAGGAACTTTTTACATGGCCTGAAAACTGAACAGCACTTTAATGTTTTTTTTTGGCAATATACACATCAAACAATCACAAACCACAACTCACAACACAAGCAAACTATGTCAGGCAGTTGAAACAACTGAGAGGCACAATGACAAAAGTAACACGTTTTGACTAGATGGTGTTGGTGTTCAGCAGGTTGGCGGTTTATTAGCAATGAGCTACCAACTTCCATTCTGTGTTTACTGTTACAGTTTGTAACAGTGTTATAACGAAGCACTGACAATGTAAATACATTGAAGCTCTAAAACGTTTCAAAGTAAATGTGGTACAATTATTGTTCAGAACTTTTATAGATTATATTAAATAGCACATAATTAATATTAACATAGATCTTAAAATTATATCAGCATAGTTTCAAAATTATATTAACATTATATAGAAGAAAATTCCAGCTGCATGGCAACAAAGGCTATGTGCATGGGAGCATTTCAGTTACAGTGCAGCTTAGAGAGAGCAGTGGCTGAGACTCAAAACCAAAAGGAGAATGTTGAAGATGTCCAGCAGCATCTGTGGAGAGAGGAAAACTGACATAACTTTGCAGATGGATAATCTTACAAGCAGAGAAAGCTAACTATCTGAATTTGTTGAGCTCACCATTAAGCCCAATGGCTGCAAAGGTGTGCAGGTAGAAGGTGAATTGTTGTCTCTTAAGCTTACCTTGGGCCTTACTACAACCATTCATGAGGGCACAGACAGCTAGATCTAAGTGGGAGTGGGATAGGAAATTGAAGTGACAGGCAACAGAAAGGTCATGAACTCTGAAGCCCAATTGGATTAGTTGCATCCCTGAGGGGAGCTTGAAGCTCTGGACGAGTGGAGGAGATGAAGTAAAAGAGAAGATGCTGCAACTCTCACATCAGTATAGGAAAATATTAAGAGATAGAATGTAGTTCATGGTGATAGGAGAGTGGGAAAGGGAGTCATTATGGGAACGTTGACATTGAAATTGTGAAATGGAGCAGAGGGGAAGGTGTATCTGGAGGTGGAACCTCATTGAAGCTGGTGGAAAATATACAGGATTACTTATTGACTGTCAAACCCAGGGGAATGGAAGATGAAGGCTAGAGATTTCTATCCTTGATCTGTCCAGCGGGGAGGGTGTAGAAGAATACTCAATGTACAGTTTATGTTATGTAAGTCAAAGCAATGTGTGATGCAGGCATTGAATTTTTATTATTCCTCACAGATTTGTTGCTGAGTTGGCCAAACGGAAGGTAAGGTAGACTCGCCTTTCTTTGGTTCACCCTTCCTTTTGTTTCTTTTTGTACTATCTGGCCTCAAAGACATGACCTTCAGCCTTACCAGTAGCAACACACTGTGCACACAAGGAAGCTTCATCCAAACTTTAACTGGCACCTTGAATATCCTGGCTCAACCTTGTCTCAGATTTGGATTCCATCTGAGAAAGCCCCTATGTTTCTCCCCGTACTATTCCTCACACCATCCTGACTTGGAAATATATCTCCATTTCTTTCCCGTCACTACATGAAAATCCTGGATCTCTCTCCCAAGTAGTCTTGTGGGTGTACACAGATCTCAAGGACTGTAGCAGTTGAAGGAAGCAGCTCACTCCTACCATCTTAATGAGGACAATTTGGGAGGGCACACACTCCTTGAATGAATATAAAAAGAGCCTGCTGAAACTCCTCTGCTCTCTATGTATATCTACATCTATGATTCTGCTAGCTATGGTTCTCTCTTTCCAAGTTCAAATGAAATGTCCCGGACCTGAAGGCCACAAGATATAGGAGCAGAATTAGGCCATATTCCCCTTACCAATCAAGAACCTATCAATCTTTGCCTGAAATATACATAATGACGTGGCCTCCACAGCCCTGAGTGGCAATGAATTCCACAGATTCACTATCCTCTGGCTGAAGAAATTCCTCGTCACCTTATTTCTAAAGAGATACTCCCTTTATTCTGAGGCTGTGTCCTCAGATCCCAGACTCTCTTACAAATGGAAACATCCTCTTCATGCCCATTTAATTCAGGCCTTTTGGCATTCAGAAGATTTTGAGCAGATTCCCCCTGATCTTTCTGAACTCCAAGTACAGTTCCAGAGCCATGAAGTTATCCTCATACATTAAGCCTTTCATTTCCTCGATCATTCTGGTGAACCTCCTTTGCACCCTCTCCAAGTCCAGCACATCTCTTTTGAGATACAGAGCCTAAAACTGCTCACAATATCCCAAATGTAGTCCAACCAGTGCCTTATTATGCCTCTGCATTAGCTGTGCTTAACTTCAGCAATTAACTGGTTCTTCTTTCACAGTCACTACGTGATCATCTGAGTATTTGCAACCTTTAAAATATTTACATTTGCATTTATAAAGCATCTGTATTATAGGAAATCCTGTAATAATTTTAATTTCCAGAATAACTCGTGCTGTAGGTGCTGGATTGTATAATAGAAACAATAAAGTAGAAAGGGACTCTGATACCCACTTTGGAGAAAGGAACAGGAACAGTTTCACGTTATTGAGTTTTCATCAGATTTTATGGAGGGGTTGGCTATTTATTAAGATTAAGATGCAAAGAAATGTCTTCACTCAGAGTTGGGACTATAATGGTGGTTCAGGAGGGAACATAGGGTTGTACAGCAAGAAAATGGGCCCTTTGGCCCAAATGATCTATGCAAACATGATGCCCACTTTCTAGTTCCGTTTGCCTACGTTTGGCCCATTTTCCTCTAAAGATTTCCTATCCAAGTACCTGCCTAAGCAACACACACAAGATGCTGGAGAAACTCACCAGGCCAGGCAGCATCTATGGAAAGGTGTACAGTCAACGTTTTGGGCCAAGACCCTTCAGCAGGACTGGAGAAAAAAAAGATGAGGAACATTTTCTGTGTGTTACTTGGATTTCCAGCATCTGCAGATTTTTTCTTGATCATGTACCTGGCCAACTGTCTTTTTAATGTATTCACCCTAACCACTTCCTCTGGCAGCTCATTTCCTTTATGGACCACCCTCTGGGTGAAAAAATTGCCCCTTGGGTCCCCACTAGATCTCTTCCCTCTCACCTTAAATCTCGGCTGTCTGGTTCTTTATTCCCTAACCCTGGGAAAACAACTCTGTGCATTCACCCTATCTACAGCATGCCCCTCATGAACTTATATACCTCTACAAGGTCACCCTTCAGTCTCCTATGCTCCAGTGACTGAAGTTCCAAACGGCCCAGCCTCTCTCTGTAACTCTGTACCCTGAGCTCCAACAACATCTTGTAAATGTTTTCTATGCTGTTTCCAGTTTAAGGTTATTTTCCCTTCAGAGGATGGTCAAAACTGAACACAATGTTCAAAATATGGGCTCAGCAGCATCTTGTGCAATTGCAGCATAATATCCCCAATTCGATACCTGACTGATAAAGACTAGTATGCCAAAAGCCTTCCTCACGATCCTTTCTGTTTCTCTGGGAACATTTCCAATTACTGTAAGTCCTGTTTTTCTCGCGCCACAGATGTTGCCTGCCCTCTTGATTATAACCAAACCATTGTAATGTTGGGACAGATTCCAGTGGATCTGCCCACTGCTCTCCTTCTGGATTCCACTGGCCACAGGTGCAGAGTCCTCTTCATTTGACTGATAATTCCTGACCCCGATTTGGCAAAAGTAATAATTCTTTTTTAAGTTTTGCTAACTACTTACATCAAATATAACTGTTTTTGATCAGTCTGAATATCCTCTTGTAGAGATGATGACTCTACATTCCTACCTTTAAGAGGAGATGACATACACTCCCACCAGTCTATCCTCTGGTCAAAAGAGGGGGTGGTACAATGGCTGAGGCCTCATCACCTGGGGCCTACCAATGACTGATTGGTGCTTCCTGGGTACCAAAGGCCAAAGGTGAACATTGACCACAGCAGGCAACTCCTTTCTGTGTGGGTCTAGTATTCAAATTAATTTAGCTCACTGTAATATATTTAATGCTTGTGAAGCTTCTCTAGTACACTGAAAGGGGTACCAACTCTGAGTGGGCAAGGGCTTTACTGATTACTTCAGCTATTTGTACAAGCATGACCACAGCTCTGGGCTGCCTGTCTCTTTAATTATCTGACCTATCACCTCTCTGTTCTTGATTCCATGCTCTTCAATGTGAGATCAAGGAACTGCACCCTTTCTTTCTATTGGTTATTTGGAGTTCAGACTGGCGCAGCACAGTGATGTGACTAGCTTACTCACAGCTTCAGAAACCCTGGTTTGCACCTGACCTCAGGTGCTGCCTATGATGAGTTTTCACGTTCTCCCTATCACCAAGTGAGCTTTCCCAGGAGCTCCAGTTTCCTCTCACATCTCAATGATGTGGGATGTTAGGTAAATTGGACAAAGTAAATTGCCCCTAAAGTCTTGGTGAGCGATAGAATCTAGGGGTGGGGGTGGGGGCTGGGGGGTGTGGGAGATGATGTGAACTTGGGCACAGTAAAATGGGATTGGTGTCAATGTGTACTTGATGGTCAGTGCAGACTTAATGGGTCAAAGGGACTGATTCTGTGAAGAGACTGGTAACTCCCTTCAGTTACTACTCTCTGTTATCTTGCTCAACCATCACTGCTGTCATTCACTCTCTCCTGTCTTTGATCCAAGCACAGAACTTTGCCAAGTTTCTTGCCTCTGCACTTGACTAAAAGCTACCACAGTTCCATATCAGTCTGTGTTTTTCTCTTGTCACAAATGTTGCCTGCCCTCTTGATTATATCCGGCATTTTCTATTTTTATGTTAATTCAAAGACAGCAATAATTTTAGACTTTATAGTTTGATGGTAGTGTGTAACTAGTGGTATTTACTGATTTATTTTCTGTTTTAGTATCCTCTGGTGAGACCTATTGTGACCCCTCGATTTGCGCTGTCTTGCTCTTCTGAGTTATTGAAACAAATAGGGACATTTGCAAATGCCAATAACTTGAACATTCAGGTACAGCATATAATGCACCCCGAACCCTATTCCTGCCAATGTTCTCTGCTAGTACTTGTACAGTTGTGCACTATTGCTTCTGTCCACACTAACAGGCTGCTTTTCCAATTTTAACCACTCATTGCATTTTCTTCTGCTAATTCTGGTGCTTCTGGCCATCTTTAAGCCTGTACCATCTGGTCATCAGCCCTTCAGTCTTTGGTCTTTGTTGCTGTCCCTCTTCATTTACTTTATCCTTGACTCTGTGACTTTATATTAGTCAAGATACAATATTCAGCAGCAATTTCTATTAATACCAATTTCATATTTGCTGATTATTATGTCTTAAAATACAAATAATTTTTCCAGATAAACTTGGCATGCTCTTCAGATTTTGTTCTGCTGCTCTGTCATATGAAGACAACAAAGATGGGATCAGTTTGTTCTCTCTGCCCTGCATCATGGTCCACTGTTTCCTGTGGTTACCTGGGCCAGATTGAGAGGACCTGTTTTATTATGTTACTTCAAAGGTATTCGCTTATTCATTATGTGCCATGTCGTATGACGTGGATGATCGTGGTCTTTCCATGGTATGATTGTCCTTGGCAGTCAAAGATATGACATTATTAATAAAAGTTTCTGTGCAAACACTGCCGGAAATGATGCACCAATCTGTCTGGTCCTTCATACTCTGGAACCCTGCAGCACACCCCTTGAGCTGGCTGGTACCACTGTAGTGCAAAGGCTTTGCCTCAAAGTGCCCCTAATGGGCGGAGCTGACAGAGCAGCTTTGGCCTTCTGTTGTTGCCTTTTACAATTTTTATATGTCTGACATTTTGACACACAAAAACTATTACAATTGCCGTTCTTGTTTTAAGCATTTAGAAATAGTTACAGACGTTTAAAAAACAGCTAAATATTTTTAAAAGTTTAATTAAGTTCTCCATAACCTCTTCAATCCATACCCTAGAATTCCCACGAAGACTCAGTGAGTCTGGGTTCTGCCACTAGGGTCCATCTGGAGACGGGGTGGGAATTCAGCTGACGGATTTGCTCCGTGAATCCAAAGGTTGGTCCAATAGTTCCATATCTCTTGCACATGTATCAAAGTCCAGCATTTACTGTGGGTTAATTGACTGGATCCCGAAGGCTCTGATCAGAACTGCCAGTCACAGCCAGCATGGTTCAACCTATTAGAAATAAAGTCAAGAGCTCTTTACCTTTGAGACATTACGTGATTCTAGCCTCACCTCATCTGTTGCTGAAACCTTCATCCTTACTCTTTGCTACCTATAAACATAACCTTCCAACCTGCTCTTGATTGGTTTCCTTTATTCTACTCTCCATAGACTTGTAGTTGCCTGAAACGTGTTTTCTTTCATAAACAGAGTCATATCAGTGAGACTCAGCCTGAGATTAATGCTGTGAACAAACTATTTCCAAACTGCAAGAATTATTCCGAAGTTTATGATGTCCACGGCCTTCTGAATGATAAGGTAAGTACTTCTTGCAGATTAAAGAATCTAACCTCCCAACCTTCCACTGCCATCCACTTTCAACATATATCTGTGGTCCTTGTTTCCAGCCCAAGTTTCCCAAGATAAGAAGCTGGAAGCAGGGCTGCTAGTTGGAGTGTTCCTGGGCATTGTTGCTAATTATATATCAGTTGCACACAGAGCATGATGTTCATGTTGCAATTTCAGAAGGTAGCAGATTCATGCACCTATCCAGAATCGTTGTCCAGCTGCAGTACTGAGAGAGTGTTAGATTGTTGGAGGTACCCTTCTTCCCTAATTCCCTAAAAGCCCTTCCTCGGGTGTGTGTATTGATCCACAATGTTATTTTGCAAAGAAGTGGGGAATTTTTTCATGATATCCTAAGACTGATACTTGTCACTCAACCAGGGTCACCAATAGATTTCACAAACAGTCTTCCCCCAGATTTTGCCTCCTTTTTATAGCTCACGCAGAGGGCTGTGATTTCGAGTAGGATGGCTGTCTAATATTATGGAACTAGTGGTGTGAATAGAGGAAAAATTCCTTACCTGTTCTCTATTAGGACAGAGATGTGAAGAAATTTCGTCAGAAAGAGGAAGTTTTTGAAATTCTCTTGCCGTGAGCTGTAGAGGCTTTTTTTAATGAGTATATTGAAGACAGTGATCTGGAATATATTTGACCTAATTGAAAAGTTTAGCAGGAACAAGGGGTCAAATGGCCTACTCCTACATCTACTTGCATTCTTATCGTACACTCCCCCTTTGAGTCTCTGCCTATTTTTCTGGATTTTTCCCACCGTCTGTGTAAGAGTTTTAAAGGAGCCTCTCATCAAGAGCTCATCATCAACTACAATGTCTTTCCAGACTATCATGGCTCATGGAGTCTACCTCTCCGATGAGGAGCTTGAACTCTTCCAGAGGAAAGGAGCTGGCATTGCACACTGTCCCAATTCTAACATATCGTGAGTATCCGAAAAAAAAATGAGTACAACAAGAACTCTTGGTTTAATATTCTGTCGAGATTTGGCTTTAAGGTTGCACGCCAGGAACTTGAACACAGAAGTCCAGACCAGTGATCCCATGCCACACTAAGGGAGTGCTGCTTTGACTTAGGTGCCTTCGTTTCAATGAAGCATCAAGCTGAGGCGCCTCCTGCCTTCCCACGGCACTATTTCAGACAGTGCAGTTAAACTTTATCAAGCAATCAACATTCGTAATGGGGCAGCCCTGTGGCACTCTGGTAGACCTACTGCCTCACAGTTCCAGCAGCCTGGGTTCAATCCTGACTTTGGGTTTTGTCTGTATGGCATCCGCACATTCTCCCAGTCACTCAATGGCAGTCTTCTTAGTACTCTAATTACCTTCCACATCCCAAAGATGTGTGAGCTGGTAGATTAATTGGCCACAGTGAGTTACCCTAAGTGTGTAGATGAGTGGTAAGGCATGGTGCAGGTTAGTGGGAACACAAGGTGAATAGAAAGGGATCAGTGTTGATTTAGGATTCATGGTCAGCATGGATGGCCTATTTCTGTGTTGTGTGAATCTTTAAAAGGAAATCAGATTCTACGGTCATTGAGCTGTGCATGGGATGTGCAATATTTCTAGGAGTGTGGTGGTATTGAAAGTGCCTGGACTGGATGAGGATTGTCAGGTTCTGGTTAATCTCAGGAACTTTGTTTCCTGTCTGGACAATAGCTCTGGCAGATGCTCTTGCTAGGCCCCTTGCTCCCTGCCCTGATGGTTATTTGCTAACCTGATTCCCAAGTCTAGATGTTGATTGATCCCCCAATGGATTCTCAGCTAGGTCCCTGAAGATTCCAAAACATTTTGTCTCTCTTCTAAAGGTATATATTTTAATGTATTGCATGGTACAGCATTGAGGGAGGCCATTCAGCACAGCTTGTTTATACTGATGTTTTCATAAGTCTCTCCATACCCCTCTTTAGTTCAAATTATAACCATGTCATTTATTCCTTGATCTTTCATACATATCTCACTTCTGCATAGATCTGTCTCTGCCTTTAAACTCAGCCATTCACTGGGGGCAAACCTTCCACTCTGGGTAACAAACATTCTGTACTCTGCAGTAAAGAACCTTCCGCACTCTCGGTAACAGACCTTCCACTCTGCGGTAACGAACCTTCCACTCCCTGCGGGAAGGAACGTTCTGCACTCTTGGAAACGAACCTTCCACTCTGCGGTAACGAACGTTCCACACTCTGCAGTAACGAACGTTTCACTCTCTGTGGGAACGAACGTTCCACACTCCTGGAAACGAACCATCCACACTCTCGGTAACGAACATTCCACACTCTGCGGTAACGAATCTTCCACTCTCGGTAACAAATGTTCTGCACTCTCGGTAACGAACCTTCCACTCTTGGTAACGAACGTTTTGCACCCTCGGTAACGAACCTTCCACAGTCTGCAGTAATGAACCTTCCACTCTCACTAACGAACATTCTGCACTCTCGGTAATGAACGTTCCACACTCTGCGGTAACGATCCTTTCACTCTCAGTAACAAACATTCCGCACTCTGCAATACAAGCCTTCCACCCTCGGTAACGAGCATTCCGCACTGTCAGTAACAAATGTTCCACACTCTGCGGTAACGATCCTTTCACTCTCGGTAATGAATGTTCTGCACTCTCGGTAACGAACCTTCCACTTTCAGTAACGAACCTTCCACTCTCTACAGTAACGAGCCTTCCACTCTCAGTAATGAGCATTCCGCACTCTGCAATACAAGCCTTCCCCCCTCGGTAACGAACATTCTGCACTCTCAGTAATGAACCTTCCACAGTCTGTGGTAACGCACTTTCCACTCTCGGTAACGAACATTCCGCACTCTGCAATACAAGCCTTCCACTCTCAGTAACAAACGTTCTGCACTCTTGGTAACGAAACTCCCACAGTCTGCAGTAACGAACCTTCCACTCTCGGTAACGATCCTTCCACAGTCTGTGGTAACGAACCTTCCACTCTCGGTAACGATCCTTCCACTCTCAGTAACGAACCTTCCACAGTCTGCAGTAATGAACCTTCCACTCTCGGTAACGAACCTTCCACAGTCTGCGGTAATGAACCTTCCACTCTCAGTAACGAACCTTCCACTCTCAGTAACGAACGTTCTGCACTCTTGGTAACGAAACTTCCACAGTCTGCGGTAACGAACCTTCCACTCTCAGTAACGATCCTTCCACAGTCTGCGGTAACGAACCTTCCACGGTCTGCGGTAACGAACCTTCCACTCTTGGTAACGAACCTTCCACTCTCGGTAACGAACATTCTGCGCTGTCGGTAATGAACCTTCCGCACTCTGCGGTAATGAACCGGGAAGTTAGTGTAGAAATAGTAGCAGCTCTGACAGAAATATTTCAAATGTCATTAGAAACGGGGATGGTGCCGGAGGATTGGCGTATTGCTCATGTTGTTCCATTGTTTAAAAAGGGTTCTAAGAGTCTACCTAGCAATTATCGGCCTGTGAGTTTGATGTCAGTGGTGGGTAAATTGATGGAAAATATTCTTAGAGATGGTATATATAATTATCCAGATAGACAGGGTCTGATTAGGAACAGTCAACATGGATTTGTGCGTGGAAGGTCATGTTTGACAAATCTTATTGAATTTTTTGAAGAGGTTACTAGGAAAGTTGACGAGGGTAAAGCAGTGGATGTTGTCTATATGGACTTCAGTAAGGCCTTTGACAAGGTTCCACACGGAAGTTTGGTTAGGAAAGTTCAATCGTTAGGTATTAATATTGAAGTAGTAAAATGGATTCAGCAGTGGCTGGATGGGAGACACCAGAGAGTGGTGGTGGGTAACTGTTTGTCAGATTGGAGGCCGGTGACTAGTGGTGTGCCTCAGGGATCTGTAGTGGGTCCAATGTTGTTTTATATGTTTGTCATATATATTAATAATCTGGATGATAGGGTGGTAAATTGGATGAGTAAGTATGCAGATGATACTAAGATAGGTGGAGTTGCAGATAATGAAGTAGGTTTTCAAAGCTTGCAGAGGGATTTAGGCTGGTTAGAAGAGTGGGCTGAAAGATGGCAGATGGAGTTGAATGCTGATAAATGTGAGGTGTTACATTTTGGTAGGACTAATCAAAATAGCACATACATGGTAAATGGTAGGGCATTGAAGAATGCAGCAGAACAGAGGGATCTAGGAATAATGGTGCATAGTTCCCTGAAGGTGGAATCTCATGTGGATAGGGTGGTGAAGAAAGCTTTTGGTATGCTGGCCTTTATAAATCAGAGCACTGAGTATAGGAGTTGGGATGTAATGTTGAAATTGTACAAGGCATTGGTAAGGCCAAATTTGGAGTACTGTGTACAGTTTTAGTCACCGAATTATAGGAAAGATGTCAACAAAATAGAGGAGTATGAGAAGATTTACTTGAATATTACCTGGGTTTCATCACCTAAGTTACAGAGAAAGGTCTTTATTCTTTGGAACGTAGAAGCTTAAGGGGGGACTTGATAGAGGTGTTTAAAATTATGAGGGGGATAGATAGAGTTGATGTGGATAGGCTTTTTCCATTGAGAGTGGGGGAGATTCAAACAAGAGGACATGAGTTGAGAGTTAAAGGGCAAAAGTTTAGGGATAACATGAGGGGGAACTTCTTTACTCAGAGAGTGGTAGCTGTGTGGAACGAGCTTCCACCAGAAGTGGTTGAGGCAGGTTCGATGTTTCGTTTAAAGTTAAATTGGACAACAATATGGACAGGAAAGGAATGGAGGGTTATGGGGTGAGTGCAGGTCGGTGGGACTAGGTGAGAGTAAGAGTTCGGCACGGTCTAGAAGGGCCGAGATGGCCTGTTTCTGTGCTGTAATTGTTATACGGTTATATGGTTATATGGTTATATGGAACCTTCCATTCTTGGTAACAAACCTTCCACTCTCTACGGTAACGAACCTTCTGCTCTCTGCGGTAACAAACCTTCCACTCTGCGGTGACGAACCTCCCGCACTCCGCGGTGACAGACCTCCCGCATTCCGCGGTAACGAACCTTCCACTCTGCGGTATTGCACTTTCTCCCAAATTCCCCATTAGGCTTACTGGTGACTAACTTGGTTTAGCCTTCAGACTGCACGGTAAAACCTGTGTCATGGGTGGAACCTTGGTTCCAGAGGCTGGGGGAGCTGAGAGAGCTATGGAGCAGAGATACGGACATTAATGGAAGATTTACCAGAGAAGTGAGCAATGTTATTATGAAAAACTTGGCACACCACAACTCCATGATTCCAGTGTTAGCAATATCCAGTGGAGCCTGTTAGTGCTGATGGGCAATTGTTAGTTGTACGTGCTTGTTGTTAGAATCTGTGTGAATAACAGACATACTGGGGCATGATTTCTCTCTTTCACCCTCCAGCCTGTGCAGCGGTTTAATGGATGTACGAAGGGCTTTGAATCACAAAGTAAATGTGGGGCTAGGAACAGGTAGGTAAACCATTTTTTTTGTCTCTGGACCAGGTGTGCACCTTTTGTCTTCTTTGTCTTCTTGTCTCTTTAATTCAACAGTCAATAATGCTTCAAAATTGTTTCATTGACTACAAACCGCTTTGGAGCTTTCTGAACAGAACGTGGATGCATCATATTGCGGGTTCCTAGTTGCTGGGATTAAATCCTATAATTCCCTACCCACCAGTCTGGTGGAGTACCTTCACCATGCTGTTCAGAGGAGTGAGAGCAGACTTGCTCGAAACTGAGGATCTTTACAATGAGGATGAAGAGAGGAATTTCCCTCTTGTGGAAGAATCTGGAACCAGACATCAATGTTGAAAAATAAGCAAATGCTTATTTAATCAAATGAGACAAAAGCTAGAGAGAAGCAGAGAAGATTCATGGGTGTGGGACTATCTGCTAACTTGTGCCATTCTGTTGTTTCGCACTGATTGCAGTATGCATCATTGTCATGTATACTGTTTACTCTGTAAGGTTCACCTGAGTAAGGAATTTCAATGTGATCCGAATCTAAATCTGAGTTAAATTAAGTGATAGCTCAGGACATCGGAGAGAAGAGGTGCAGTTTATAGAGTCACTGCCTGACAGTGCAAGAAACCCAGGTTTAATCCTGCACTAGCATGCTGCCTGTGCAGAGTTTGCATGTTCTCCCACGGGTTCACTCCACAACCCAAAGATGTGTGGTTTGGTAGGTCGATGGTCCACTGTAAATTGTCTCAATTGTATATATGAGTGGCAGAATCCAGGCATGATTAATTGGAACCTGAGTGGAGTAAAAGATGAGCTAAATGTGGGATAGATGTAAATAGTTGGCATGGTCAACGAGCAAATGGCCTGTTTCTGTGTTGCACCCCTTGATGACTCTAAACATGACAACTACCCTGCTCTTCCTTGAAAGAGTGCCATGGAATATTTACATCCACCTGACAGAGCAGGTAGGGCCTCAGTCTTAACATCTCATCTGCGTTTGGAGTACCATGGCATAGAATGCTATGGGCCACAAGGGATTGGTAAAGATAGGTTCCAGATGATGGCACAGACGTGGTGGACTAAGGAGGCCACGTCCATGTCCCGTAAATCTTTGACAATACATCTATCAATGCAGAGCTCCCTGATGACCAGGCAAATGCCAGCCAGAATATTATGGCCCATGTCCCTGTCAGGAGATTGGAACCTAGAGTCCTCCAAGTAATGGAAGAACGCAAGAAGTATTGAATTGAATTGACTTTATTACTTACATTCTTCATATACATGAGGAGTAAAACTCTCTTTGTTATGTCTCCATTCAACGTGGTGGTGTCTAAATGAGCAATGTGCAATTTATAGTAATTTATAATAAATGTACAACAGGACAGTCAATATAACATAGGAATTCAGTTGTGCCAGCATGAGTTAAGCAGTCTGATGGCCTGGTGGAAGAAGCCATGCTGGACCCTGTTGGTCCTGGCTTTTAATGCTGGGGTACCATTTCCCGGATAGTAGCAGCTGGAACAATTTGTGGTTGGGGTGACTTGGGTCCCCAGGAAAGGGAGATGAGCTCAAGGCATGGATCAACACTTGGAATTATGATTTTGTAGCCAGTTGTGAGACTTGCAACTCAGTATTCTGGGATTCCGGTGTTTTAGACGTGACAGAGCGGGAGAGATCAAAAAAGGAAGGGTGGCACTACTAGTCAGTGAAAATGTCATGGTAGTCCTTAGATTGTACATGTAGAGCTCTTCTAGTGAGGCTTTATGGGTGAAACTAAGGAATAAGAAAGGTATGACCACATTAATGGGGCTATATTATAGACCACCCAACAGTCGCCGGCTTTAGAGGAACAAATTTGTAGATAGATTGCAGATTGTTGCAAGAAACAAAAAGTTGTGACAGTAGGTCATTTTAACTTTCTACATACTGACTGGAAGTCCCATACTGTAAAAGGACTAGATGGAATAAAGTTTGTCAAATGTGTTTGTGGAAGTTTCTTAAGCAGTACATAGAAGCCCCAATGAACAAATGTGCAATACTTGATTTCCTGTTAGGAAACGAGACAGGGCAGGAGACAGTAGTTTGTGTAGGAGGACACTTTCTATCCAATGATTATAATACTATTAGTGTCAAGGTAACTATGGAAAAGGATAGGTCTGGTCCTCGGGTTGAGATTCTAAATTAGAGAAAGGCCAATTTTGATGGTATCGGAAAGGATGTGGCAAGTGTGGATTGGGACAGGCTGTTTTCTGGCAAAGGTGTACTTGGTAAGTGGGAGGCCTTCAAAAGTGAAATTTTGGAAGTACAAAGCTTGTATGTGCCCATCAGAATAAAAGGCACATTCATTTTGACATTTATTCTAAAAGGATAACAGGTTTAGGGAACTGTGGTTTTCAAGAGATATTCAGGCCCTGGTTAAAAAATAAAATGAGGTGCCTAACAAGTAGGAACAAATGAGATGCTATGGAGTATAAGAAATGCTAGAGGACATTTAAGAAAGAAACCGGGAGGGCTAAAAGAAGCATGAGGTTGCCCTAGCAGACAAGGTGAAGGAGAATCCTAAGGGATATGTTAAGAGCAAAAGGTTTGGAAGGGACAAAATTGGTCCTCTGGAAGATCAGAATGCTAATCTATGCGTGGAGACAAAAGAGATGGGGGAGATCTTAAACTGATTTTTCACATCTGTATTTACTCAGGAGACAGATACAGAGTCTATAGAAGTGAGCTCATGGAACTGATACAGATTAGAGGAGGAGTTATTTACTGTCCTGAGGCAAATTAGGGTGAATAAATCCTTGGGGCATAGCAAGGTGTTCCTTTGGAACCTGTGGAGGCAAGTGAAGAAATTGCATGGGTCCTAGCAGAGATATTTAAATCACCCTTAGCAACAAGTGAGTTTCCAGAGGATTGAAGGATGGCTAATGTTGTTCCACTGTTTAAGAAAGGCTCGAAGAATAAACCAGGAAATGATAAGCCAGTGAGCCAAGCATCAATAATGGGAAAGTTATAGGAAAGTATTCCAAGAGACCAGATACCCGAGTATATGGATAGGCGGGTACTGATTAGAGATGGTCAGCATGACTTTGTGCATGGTAGGTTGTATCTAACCAATCTTATAGAGATTTGCAAGGAAGTTACAGTAATGTTGCTGAAGACAAAGCAGTGGAAGTTGTCTACGTTGACTTCAGCAAGGCATTTGACAAGGACCCACATGGGAGGTTGGTCAAGAAGGTTAAGTCACTTGGTATTCTAGATGAGGTAGTAAATTGGATTGGACATAGGCTTCGTGGGAGAAGCCAGAGAGTGGTAGTAGATGGTTGCCTCTCTGACTGGAGACCTGGGCTTGTGGAGTGCCTCAGGAATTGATGCTGGGTCGTTTGTTGTTTGGCATCTATATCAATGATCTGGATGATAACGTGCTAAACTGGATCAGCAAATTTGCGGATGACACCAAGATTAGGGGTGATTTGGACAGTGAGGAAGACTAACAAAACTTGCAGCGTGATCTGGACATGCTGGGAAAATGGGCTGAAAAATGGCAGATAGAATTTAATGCAGACAAGTGTGAGGTGTTGCACTTTGGGAGGACAAACCAGGGTAGGTCTTACACAGTGAGCAGTAGGGCACCGAGGAGTGCGGTAGAACAAAGGGGTCTGATAATACAGGTTCATAATTCATTGAAAGTGGTGTCAGAGGTAGATAGGATTGTAAAGAAAACTTTTGGCACATTGGCCTTCATAAATCAAAATATAGAGTACAGGAGTTGGGATGTTATGTTGAAGTTTTATAAGTGGTTAGTGAGGCCTAATTTGGAGTATTGTGTGCAGTTTTGGTCATCTACCTATAGGAAAGATATAAATAAATTTGAAAAAGTACAGAGAAAATTTACAAGGATGTTGCCAGATCTGGAGGACCTGACTTATAAGGAAAGATTGAATAGGTTTGAACTTTATTCCCTAGAACGTAGAAGATTATGAGGGGGATAGATAGGGTAATTGCAAGCAGGCTTTTTTCACTGAGGTTGTTTGAGAGTATAACTAGAGGTCATGGGGTTAAGGGTGAAAGGTGAAAAGTTTAAGCAAAGCATGAGAGGAAATGTTTTCACTTAGAAGGTGGTGTGAGTGTGGACAAGCTGTCAGCATAAGTGATGGATGCAATTTTGAGTTCAGTATTAAAGAGAAGTTTGAATAGATACATGGATAGAATGGGAATGGAGGGCCTTGGTCTGGGCGCAGGTTGATAGGACTAGGCAGTTTAAATGGTTTGGCATGGATGAGATGGGCCAAAGGACTTGTTTCTATGCTGTCATTTTCTGTGACTCTATGGCTCTAAATTAGAAACTAATGTACTAGACCATGACTATTGGAATACATATTTCCAAACTTTCTGTGTGTAATGCTAGCAAAAGATCATAAGCATGTAGGGAAATGAGCTGAAGACACTAAGGTGAGAATTTCATGGGTATCAGCAGGGAAGGTCCTAAAGATGACTCAGCCCTTGTGCACTGCTGAAGGTCAGGTGCACATAATCTAATATCCCCCACCATCAGAAGCACAAGCTTCTATCAGCAGTGATGGAGCAGGTAAGTGCAGTGGACCACCAAAGGACAGAGATGGGCTCACTCAGGAGAGTCCTGGTTGGAACCTACACCAGCAACAGGTAATACAATTCCATATATCATCTCTACCCTCTGTAATGTCTCTTGTGGTTTATGGTGTTGGCTCGTTCACAAGGAGAAAATCAGCAGAACCACTTTGTTCTTACCTGATCTTCTTAGTCTGCAGTTCAAAGGTATCTCCTTGACAACTATTCACCTTTCAGCTACTTTTCTGATGTGCAATGCTGAAATGATACGAAACTCTGTTTTAGATGTTTCAGGTGGTTACTCGCCTTCAATACTTGATGCTGTACGGAGAGCCATTGATACGTCCAAGATTCTGAGTTTAACCTCTCCAGATTATGAGGAGCTTTCGTATAGGGAAGCATTCAAACTTGCAACGCTTGGTGGCAGTAAAGGTGAGAAACTGTGTACAATCCCCATTTTGTAATTTGACTAAAATTATAATGAGATTTAGAAACATAGAAACATAGAAAATAGGTGCAGGAGTAGGCCATTCGGCCCTGCACCGCCATTTATTATGATCATGGCTGATCATCCAGCTCAGAACCCTGTACCAGCCTTCCCTCCATACCCCCTGACCCCCGTAGCCACAAGGGCCATATCTAACTCCCTCTTAAATATAGCCAATGAACTGGCCTCAACTGTTTCCTGTGGCAGAGAATTCCACAGATTCACCACTCTCTGTGTGAAGAAGTTTTTCCTCATCTCGGTCCTAAAAGGCTTCCCCTCTATCCTCAAACTGTGGCCCCTCGTTCTGGACTTCCCCAACATCGGGAACAATCTTCCTGCATCTAGCCTGTCCAATCCCTTTAGGATCTTATACGTTTCAATCAGATCCCCCCTCAATCTTCTAAATTCCAACGAGTACAAGCCCAGTTCATCCAGTCTTTCTTCATATGAAAGTCCTACCATCCCAGGAATCAATCTGGTGAACTTTCTTTGTACTCCCTCTATGGCAAGGTTGTCTTTCCTCAGATTAGGGGACCAAAACTGCACACAATACTCCAGGTGTGGTCTCACCAAGGCCTTGTACAACTGCAGTAGTACCTCCCTGCTGCTGTACTCGAATCCTCTCGCTATGAATGCCAGCATACCATTCACCTTTTTCACCGCCTGCTGTACCTGCATGCCCACTTTCAATGACTGGTGTATAATGACACCCAGGTCTCGTTGCACCTCGCCTTTTCCTAATCGGCCACCATTCAGATAATAATCTGTTTTCCTATTTTTGCCACCAAAGTGGATAACTTCACATTTATCCACATTAAATTGCATCAGCCATGAATTTGCCCACTCACCCAACCTATCCAAGTCACCTTGCATCCTCTTAGCATCCTCCTCACAGCTAACACTGCCACCCAGCTTCGTGTCATCCGCAAACTTGGAGATGCTGCATTTAATTCCCTTATCCAAGTCATTAATATATATTGTAAACAACTGGGGTCCCAGCACTGAGCCTTGCGGTACCCCACTAGTCACCGCCTGCCATTCTGAAAAGGTCCCGTTTATTCCCACTCTTTGCTTCCTGTCTGCTAACCAATTCTCCACCCACACCAATACCTTACCCCCAATACCATGTGCTTTAAGTTTGCACACTAATCTCCTGTGTGGGACCTTGTCAAAAGCCTTTTGAAAATCCAAATATACCACATCCACTGGTTCTCCCCCATCCACTCTACTAGTTACATCCTCAAAAAATTCTATGAGATTCGTCAGACATGATTTTCCTTTCACAAATCCATGCTGACTTTGTCCGATCATTTCACCGCTTTCCAAATGTGCTGTTATCACATCCTTGATAACTGACTCCAGCAGTTTCCCCACCACCGGCGTTAGGCTAACCGGTCTATAATTCCCCGGTTTCTCTCTCCCTCCTTTTTTAAAAAGTGGAGTTACGTTAGCCACCCTCCAATCCTCAGGAACTAGTCCAGAATCTAACGAGTTTTGAAAAATTATCACTAATGCATCCACTATTTCTTGGGCTACTTCCTTAAGCACTCTAGGATGCAGACCATCTGGCCCTGGGGATTTATCTGCCTTCAATCCCTTCAATTTACCTAACACCACTTCCCTACTAACATGTATTTCCCTCAGTTCCTCCATTTCACTGGACCCTCTGTCCCCTACTATTTCTGGAAAATTATTTATGTCTTCCTTAGTGAAGACAGAACCAAAGTAATTATTCAATCGGTCTGCCATGTCCTTGCTCCCCATAATCAATTCACCTGTTTCTGTCTGCAGGGGACCTACATTTGTCTTTACCAGTCTTTTCCTTTTTACATATCTATAAAAGTTTTTACAGTCCGTTTTTATGTTCCCTGCCAGTTTTCTCTCATAATCTTTTTTCCCCTTCCTAATTAAGCCCTTTGTCCTCCTCTGCTGAACTCTGAATTTCTCCCAGTCCTCAGGTGAGCCACTTTCTCTGGCTAATTTGTATGCTTCTTCTTTGGAATTGATACTATCCCTAATTTCTCTTGTTAGCCACGGGTGCACTACCTTCCTTGATTTATTCTTTTGCCAAACTGGGATGAACAATTGTTGTAGTTCATCCATGCAACCTTTAAATGCTTGCCATTGCATATCCACCGTCAATCCTTTAAGTGTCATTTGCCAGTCTATCTTAGCTAATTCACATCTCATACCTTCAAAGTTACCCCTCTTTAAGTTCAGAACCTTTGTTTCTGAATTAACTATGTCACTCTCCATCTTAATGAAGAATTCCACCATATTATGGTCACTCTTACCCAAGGGGCCTCTCACGACAAGATTGCTAATTAACCCTTCCTCATTGCTCAAAACCCAGTCCAGAATAGCCTGCTCTCTAGTTGGTTCCTCGACATGTTGGTTCAAAAAACCATCCCGCATACATTCCAAGAAATCCTCTTCCTCAGCACCTTTACCAATTTGGTTCACCCAATCTACATGTAGATTGAAGTCACCCATTATAACTGCTGTTCCTTTATTGCACACATTTCTAATTTCCTGTTTAATACCATCTCCGACCTCACTACTACTGTTAGGTGGCCTGTACACAACTCCCACCAGCGTCTTCTGCCCTTAGTGTTACGCAGCTCTACCCATTATCGATTCCACATCTTTGCATTACAGAAATTGGTCACTTGGTCCAACAGTGGCATGTTAGTTCTTATGCAACTGACATGCAGCTATTATGTTCCACATATCTCCTTCCAGCCCTCTTCATCTCACCACGGTGTAGATCAGGGTGTAGAATGGCTATTTCTCTTGTAGTTTAACTTTCCTCTGCTTGCTTGTATTTTTATAGAATCACCTATAAGCATGTAACTGTTTAGTGAATTTTCCAGTGATCGTGGTCTTGCTGCTTCTGCATTTTACTTGCAGCTTCTTAGTTTTTCTGCAACAGGTATTGCATCGCTTGAATCTGGCTAATTTACAGGCTAATTCTTATCACTGACACGTTGTTTTTAATCTGAGCTAGTTTTTGTAGAAGATAACCATGACTTCTTTGTTCTCTCAGCTCTTCTTTCTTTGTTCATTCTTTGTGTAACAATTAAGACAAGTTTTATGACACATTCCTGACTTCCAAAGAACTTCCAAATTGCAAAACACCAAGACCCATGCTTCCATTCCTTTCTTCCTCCTGTATCCAGCTTCCTCTTAAATAAATTCCATATTCTTGGTGTGGTAATTTCTTCTTGATTCTCCATTGGATTTCAGAAGAACTATCCTAAGAGTTGTGGCCCATTGTTTTAACCTTCTCCTTCAGATATAATAGGGAGGTGCACTGGTGCTGCTCGAGATGGTTTAATCTAGTTTGGGTAAACCAGGGGGATGGGAACCAAAGCACTGGTTCAGAAAGTGGGGGGATTGAGAGAAAGATGGATGTCGTAATGATTAAGTCTGTAAGAAAGGAAGGGCAAGTAATGGATGCAATGGGAAGGATGAGTTGAAGCATTTTAATGCCATGAGTACTAAATGTAAAGTTGATGAACTTATAACATGGGTGAGTACATAGAACAACAAGGACACTTGGCAGAGCATGGGACAGGACTGGATGCTTAATGCGCCAGTTTCAGTGCTTTAGAAAAGATAAAGAAGAAGATTTAAAAAAACATAGGAAGAGGGGGAGTTGTGCTATTAATCGGGAGCTGCACTCTGAAGGGACACAATGGAGGGCTCATCCACTGAGTCTTTATGGTTAGAACTCAAACATAAGAAAGGTGCAATCACATTGATGGGATTATACGACTGACCCCCAATAACTACTGGGACATTAAGGAACAGAGTTACAAGCAGATTAGGGAAAAGAGCAAAAAAAAGATCGTTGCTATGGGTGACTTGAAGTTCTCCAATGTAGACTTGATGCAATAAGTTTAGATGGTGCAGAATTTAATAGGTGCATCCAGGAGGTTTCTTAAATCAGCATGTAGGTCAAGGCAGTTTACTTATATAGCACATTTCAAACACAAGGCAGTGCAAAGCACTTTACATAGAACAAGATATAAGTCTTGATTTAAAAGAGCTTAAAGTTGTGGCAGACTTCAGATCCTCTGGAAGGTTATGTGGAGCATAGTAACTCAAAGCTGCTTCACCATGTTTAGTTTTGACCCTGGGGACAGAAAGCATAGATGACCTGAGAGCTCAGGAAGGTTCACAATGCAACGAGAGATCGGAGATGTATTTTGGCCCTAGACCATTCAGTGCTTTATAAACCAGAAGTAATATTTTGAAGTCAATCCTCTGATGGACAGGAAGCCAGTGTAGTGATCTGAGAACTGGGGTGATAAGTTCTACTTTCTTGGTCTTAGTGAGGACTCTAGCAGCAGTGTTCTGAATGAACTGCAGCTATCTGAGGATTTCTTACAGAGACCTGAGATGAGTTGATGAGATGAGACCTGAGTTTCTAGATGTTGCTGAGGCTTTTTAAGGCACTGGTGAGGCCTCACCTTGAGTATTGTGAGCAGTGTTGGGCTCCTCATCTAAGAAAAGATGTGCTGGCATTGCAGAGGGTTCAGAGAAGGTTCACAAAGATGATTCCAGGAATGAAAGGGTTATCAGATGAGGAACGTTTGATAAATCTAGGTCTGTACTTGCTGGAATTTAGAAGGATGAGGGGGGAATCTCATTGAAAACTTTTGAATGTTGAAAGGCCTAGACAGAGTAGATATGGAAAGGATGTTTCTCTTGATGGGGGTGTCTGGGACAAAGGGCACAGCCTCAGGATAGTGAGGTATCCATTCAACAATGAGATGCGGAGAAATTTCTTTAGCCAGGGAGTGGTGAATTTGTGGAATTTATTACCACAGGCAGCTGTGGAGGCCAAGTTGTTAGGTGTATTTAAGACAGAGCTTGATAGGTTCTTGATTGGATATGACATCAAAGGTTACGGGGAGAAGGCTGGAGAGTGAGGCTTAGGAGGAGGAGAAAGGATCAACCATGATTGAATGGCGGAGCAGACTCGATGGGCCAAATGGGCCAATTCTGCTCCTATGTCTTATGATCTTACGGAATAGCATTTTTACAGGAGACAGGGTGGGATGAGCTATAGTCAAGATCATGTGGAAACCTGTAGGTTTATAAAAGATGTTAGTCGGCAGTTTGTCTCCAGAGATGGAGACAGAGGGATCAAGAAAGAGGAGAGAGGTGTCAGAAATGGACCAAGTGAACCTTAGGGCAGGGTGGCAGTTGAAGGCAAAGTGGATGAAATTGACGAGCTCAGTGTGGGTGCATGAAGCAGCACCAAGGCAATTGTCACTGTAGCTGAGGGGAGCTTTACCTGTGAAGGCTTGGAACATGGACTGATCTAATTAATAGGCATGCTCAGCTGTGGCTCACGTGGGTGCCTCTTGCTAGACCTCAGGTCTGGAAAAAGTGGAGATGCTGAAAGAAAAGTTGTTGAGGGTAAAGACCAGTTCTGCCAGATGAAAGACGGTGGTGGTAGAGGGGAACTGGTTGGTTCTTTTATTGAGAAAGAAGCGGTCAGGGCCAGGGAATTGAAAATTAGTGAGGAGATTAAGAGAATGAGAAGTGTTGCGGATGTAAGTGGAAGGGACTGGACCAAGGGGGACAGAGTGAAGTCGAAGTATGCAGACACAAGTTCAGTACGGCCGGAGCAGGCAGAGACAATGGGCCTATCTAGGCAGTCAGGTTTGTGAATCTTGGGTGGGAGGAAGAAGTGAACGGTGTGGGGTATGGGAACTATGAATTTGGTGGCAATGGATGGGAGTTCTCCAGAGATGATGAGGTTGGTGATGGTGTCAGAGCCAGTTTCCTGATGGTCCAAAGTGGGGTCCACTTCAACGGGTGGGTATGAGATGTCTGAGAGTTGCCGCCTGGCCTCAGCAAGGTAGAGGCCAGCTTGCCACAGTACAACAGCACACACAGTGTCTGTGGATTTGAAGTTAAGGATGTTATTGGTGCGGAGTGAGTAGAAGGCAGTGCATTCAGTGGGGATAAAGTTTGAGGAGGAGCGGGGACTGCTGAAGTCGAACTAGTTAATGTCTCATTGGAAATTCAAGATGAAAAGAACCAGAACAGGCAGAGAACCAGTGCGGAGCGTCCAAAAAGAGGAGGAGGGTGAGAGACGGAAGAAAGGGTGTCCGGTGAAGAGCCTTAAAAACCCAGTCTCTAGAAAAAAGAGGTACCGCCTAGCGGATCAGTCATCATGGGAGCAGTCGTTGTCGGAGTAGACTGAGGCAGAGTAGTAAGGCTTTGGCTTAACGTGGCTTTGGCGAGAACAGGCGGAGGCCAGGTAAGTAGGTAAATTCATTCCTTATTTCTTATTTAAATCTTGAGAGAATAGGGAGTATGTTTACAGAGCTAGTTTTCTGTTCTGGAGACTTTCAGCCTCCCTGTTGGCCACATCTGCACTCAGTGCATCGAGAAGAAGCTCCTTAGGGACCGTTCAATGACCTTCAGCTTGTTAGGGAAAGTGAAGCAGTGATAGACAGGAGCTACAGGGAGGTAGTCACCCCAAGGCTAGAAGAAATAGATAAATGGGTGACTGTCAGGAGATGGAAGGGAGAACATCAGATAGTGGATAGCACTCCTGTGGACTCCCCCCCCCCCCCCCCAATAATGAGTACTCCATTTTGAGTACTGGGGTGGGGCGAGGGAAACGACCTACCTGGGGGAAGTAACAGCTGCCGTGCCTCTGCCACAGAGTCTGGCCCTATGGCTCAGACGGGTAGGGAACTGAAGAGGATGGCAGCAGTGATAGGGGTCTCAATAGTCAGGGGGACAGACAGGCAATTCTGTGGACGTGAAAAGGAAACATGGATTGTAGTTTGCCTCCCAGGTGTCAGAGTCCACAATGTTTCTGAATGTGTCCACAATATCCTGAAAAGGGAGGGTGAGCAGCCAGAAGTCATGGTACATATTGGTATCAACGACGTAGGTAGAAAAATGGAGGAGGTCCTGAAAACAGAATACAGAGAGTTAGGAAGGAAGCTGAGAAGCAGGACCTCAAGAGTAGTAATCTTGGGATTTCTGGATAATTGGGCCCTCTTCAGGGGCAGGTGGGACCTGTACAAAAGGTACAGGTTGCACTTGAATCCAATGGGGATCAATAATCTTGCAGCAGGTTTACTAGAGCTGTTGGAAGTGGTTTAAATTAACATGTCAGTGGGTTAGGAAGCAGTATGATAAAGCTGACGATGAGTCAGTAGGCTTACAAGTAGATGATTTAAAGTAGTGCTTTAAAAGGGATAGAGGGAGTGGGAAGGGGAGGAGGGGTGGCATTACTGGTCAGGAATACTACTACAGCTAAAGACAGGGTGGGTAATGTAGCAGGATCCTCTTTTGAGTCAGTATGGGTGGAAGTCAGGAACAGGAAGGGAGCAGTTACTCTATTGGGGGTATTCTATAGTCATAGTCATAGTCATACTTTATTAATCCCGGGGGAAATTGGTTTTCGTTACAGTTGCTCCATAAATAATAAATAGTAATAAAACCATAGTTAAATAGTAATATGTAAATTATGCCAGTAAATTATGAAATAAATCCAAGACCAGCCTATTGGCTCAGGGTGTCTGACCCTCCAAGGGAGGAGTTGTAAAGTTTGATGGTCACAAGCAGGAATGACTTCCTATGACGCTCTGTGCTGCATCTCAGTGGAATGAGTCTCTGGCTGAATGTACTCCTGTGCCCACCCAGTACATTATGTAGTGGATGGGAGACATTGACCAAGATGGCATGCAACTTAGACAGCATCCTCTTTTCAGACACCACCGTGAGAGAGTCCAGTTCCATCCCCACAACATCACTGGCCTTACAAATGAGTTTGTTGATTCTGTTGGTGTCTGCCACCCTCAGCCTGCTGCCCCAGCACACAACAGCAAACATGATTGCACTGGCCACCACAGACTCGTAAAACATCCTCAGCGTCGTCCGGCAGATGTTAAAGGACCTCAGTCTCCTCAGGAAATAGAGACGGCTCTGACCCTTCTTGTAGACAGCCTCAGTGTTCTTTGACCAGTCCAGTTTATTGTCAATTCGTATCCCCAGGTATTTGTAATCCTCCACCATGTCCACACTGACCCCCTGGATGGAAACAGAGGTCACTGGTACCTTAGCTCTCCTCAGGTCTACCACCAGCTCCTTAGTCTTTTTCACATTAAGCTGCAGATAATTCTGCTCACACCATGTGACAAAGTTTCCTACTGTAGCCCTGTACTCAGCCTCATCTCCCTTGCTGATGCATCCAACTATGGCAGAGTCATCCGAAAACTTCTGAAGATGACAAGACTCTGTGCAGTAGTTGAAGTCCGAGGTGTAAATGGTGAAGAGAAAGGGAGACAAGACAGTCCCCTGTGGAGCCCCAGTGCTGCTGATCATTCTGTCGGACACAGTGTTGCAAGCACACGTACTGTGGTCTGCCAGTCAGGTAATCAAGAATCCATGATACCAGGGAAGCATCCACCTGCATCGCTGTCAGCTTCTCCCCCAGCAGAGCAGGGCGGATGGTGTTGAATGCACTGGAGAAGTCAAAAAACATGACCCTCACAGTGCTCGCTGGCTTGTCCAGGTGGGCGTAGACACGGTTCAGCAGGAAGACGATGGCATCCTCAACTCCTAGTCGAGCTGGTAGGTGAACTGGAGGGGATCCAAGTGTGGCCTGACCATAGGCCGGAGCAGCTCCAGAACAAGTCTCTCCAGGGTCTTCATGATATGGGAGGTCAATGCCACCGGTCTGTAGTCATTGAGACCGCTGGGGCGTGGCGTCTTCAGCACAGGGACGAGGCAGGACGTCTTCCACAGTACAGGAACCCTCTGGAGCCTCAGGCTCAGGTTGAATACATGGCAAAGTACTCCACATAGCTGAGGGGCACAGGCTTTGAGCACTCTGGTACTGAAACCATCCGGTCCTGCAGCCTTGCTTGTGTTGAGACGTTTCAGCTGTCTTCTCACCTGTTCAGCTGTGAAGCCCACTGTGGTGGTTTTGTGTGGGGAAGGGGTATAGTCATGAGAGCAGGGTTGGGCCCCCTGGTAGCAGCAGAGATACAGAGGAGCAGATTGGGAGGCAGATTTTGGAAAGGTGCAAAAATAACAGGGTTGTTATCATGGGTGACTTTAACTTCCCTAATATTGATTGGCACCTGATTAGTTCCAAGGGTTTAGATGGGGCAGAGTTTGTTAAGTGTGTCCAGGATGGATTCCTGTCACAGTATGTGGACAGGCTGACTACGGGGAATGCCATACTAGATCTAGTACTAGGTAATGAACTGGGTCAGGTCACAGATCTCTCAGTGGGTGAGCATCTGGGGGACAGTGACCACCGCTCCCTGGCCTTTAGCATTATCATGGAAAAGGATAGAATCAGAGAGGACAGGAAAATTTTTAATTGGGGAAGGGCAAATTATGAGGCTATAAGGCTAGAACTTGCAGGTGTGAATTGGGATGATGTTTTTGCAGGGAAATGTACTATGGACATGTGGTCGATGTTTAGAGATCTCTTGCAGGATGTTAGGGATAAATTTGTCCTGATGAGGAAGATAAAGAATGGTAGGGTGAAGGAACCATGGGTGATAAGTGAGGTGGAAAATCTAGTCAGGTGGAAGAAGGCAGCATATATGAGGTTTAGGAAGCAAGGATCAGATGGGTCTATTGAGGAATATAGGGAATCAAGAAAGGAGCTTAAGAAGGGGCTGAGAAGAGCAAGAAGGGGGCATGAGAAGGCCTTGGCGAGTAGGGTAAAGGAAAACCCCAAGACATACTTCTCTTCGGTATTCACCAATGAGAGGGAACTTGATGATGGTGAGGACAATATGAATGAGGTTGATGTTCTGGAGCATGTTGATATTAAGGGAGAGGAGGTGTTGGAGTTGTTAAAATACATTAGGACAGATAAGTCCCCGGGGCCTGATGGAATATTCCCCAGGCTGCTCCACGAGGTGAGGGAAGAGATTGCTGAACCTCTGGCTAGGATCTTTATGTCCTCATTGTCCATGGTAATGGTACTGGAGGATTGGAGGGAGGCGAATGTTGTCCCCTTGTTCAAAAAAGGTAGTAGGGATAGTCTGGGTAATTATAGACTAGTGAGCCTTACGTCTGTGGTGGGAAAACTGTTGGAAAAGATTCTTAGAGATAGGATCTATGGACATTTAGAGAATCATGGTCTGATCAGGGACAGTCAGCATGGCTTTGTGAAGTGCAGATCGTGTCTAACAAGCCTGATAGAGTTCTTTGAGGAGGTGATCAGGCATATAGATGAGGGTAGTGCAATGGATGTGATCTATATGGATTTTAGTAAGGCATTTGACAAGGTTCCACACAGTAGGCTTACTCAGAAAGTCAGAAGGCATGGGATCCAGGGAAGTTTGGCTAGGTAGGTTCAGAATTGGCTTGCCTGCAGAAGGCAGAGGGTTGTGGTGGAGAGATTGGAGGATTGTGACTAGTGGTGTCCCATAAGGATCTGTTCTGGGACCTCTACTTTTCGTGATTTTTATTAAAGACCTGGATGTGGGGGTAGAGGGGTGGGTTGGCAAGTTTGCAGATGACACAAAGGTTGATAGTGCAGAGGATTGTCGAAGATTGCAGAGAGACATTGATAAGATGCAGAAGTGGGCTGAGAAGTGGCAGATGGAGTTCAACCTTGAGAAGTGTGAGGTGGTACACTTTGGAAGGACAAACTCCAAGGCAGAGTACAAAGTAAATGGCAGGATACTTGGTAGTGTGGAGGAGCAGAGGGATCTGGGGTACATGTCCACAGATCCTTGTAAGTTGCCTCACAGGTAGGTAGGGTAGTTAAGAAGGCTTATGGGGTGTTTGCTTTCATAAGTCGAGGGATAGAGTTTAAGAGTTGCAATGTAATGATGCAGCTCTATAAAACTCTGGTTAGGCCACACTTGAAGTACTGTGTCCAGTTCTGGTCGCCTCACTATAGTAAGGATGTGGAAGTATTGGAAAGGGTACAGAGGAGATTTACCAGGATGCTGCCTGGTTTAGAGAGTATGCATTATGATCAGAGATTAAGGGAGCTAGGGCTTTACTCTTTGGAGAGAAGGAGGATGAGAGGAGACATGATAGAGGTGTACAAGATAATAAGAGGAATAGATAGAGTGGATAGCCAGCGCCTCTTCCCCAGGGCACCACTGCTCAGTACAAGAGGATATGGCTTTAAGGTAAGGGGTGGGAAGTTCAAGGGGGATATTAGAGGAGGGTTTTTTACTCAGAGAGTGGTTGGTGCGTGGAATGCACTGTCTGAGTCAGTGGTGGAGGCAGATACACTAGTGAAGTTTAAGAGACTACTAGACAGGTATATGGAGGAATTTAAGGTGGGGGGGTTATATGGGAGGCACAGTTTGAGGGTCGGCACAACATTGTGGGCCGATGGGCCTGTAACGTGCTGTACTATTCTATGTTCTATGTTCTATGATGGGTGTAACGTGAATGTAAGAAGGATAAGCCAATGATTGGGTACAAATGCAGACAGAGCAAAGAGTTAAATTGTACCACAGAGTCAAAATTCAAGAAGGCAAAGAATGCAGGAATGAAGGTGCTGTATTTAAATACGCGTAGCATTTTGAATAAGCTGGACAAACCCGTGGTGCAATTAGAGATTGGTTGGTGTGACGTTGTGGGCATCACTGAGTCGTGGCTGAAAGAAGGCTATAGTTGGGAGCTTAACATCAAAGTATATACTTTGTATCGAAAGGACAGGCAGGAAGGCATAGGTGGTGTTGTTCTGTTAGTAAGAGATGGAATTATGTCTTTATAAAGAGGTGACATAGGGGATTGGAAAATCAGGTTGGTGTCGGATTGCGAGAGAGAGAATTTGTTGAATTCCTTCTGCTTGTAACCTTTGAATCCATACTGCAATTTGAAAGGGAGAAGCTTAAGTCACATGAATCAGTATCTCAATGGAATAAAGCAAATTACAGAGGCATGAGAGAGGAGCTTGCCCAGGTGGACTGGAGGAGGATACTGGTGGGGATGACGGCACAGCAGAGATTTCTGAAATTTCTGGGAATAGTTCACAAGGCACAGGATAGATTTGTCCCACAGAAGAAGTTCTCAAATGGCAGGCGTAGTCAACCGTGGCTGACAAGGGAAGTTAAGGACTGCATAAAAGCCAAGGAAAAGGCATATGAGGTAGCAAAAGTGAGCAGGAAGTTAGAGGATTGGGAAGCTTTTAAAATCCAACAAAAGGCAACTAAAAAGCTATAAGAAGGGAAAAGATGAAGTATGAGGACAAACGAGCCAATAATATAAAGAAAGATACCAAACGTTTTTTTAGTTAAATAAAGAGTAGAACGGAGGTGAGAGTTGATATTGGACCATTGGAAAATGATGCTGGTGAGGTAGTAATGGGGGGACAAAGAAAGAGTAGATGAACTTAGTGGTACTTTGCATTGTATTCACTGTGGAAGACAGTAGCAGTGTGTCAGAGGTCCATGAGTGTCAGGGAGAAGGAGTGAGTGCCATTGCTATCACAAAGGAAAAAGCGCTAGTCAAACTCAAAGTCTTAGGGTGTATAAGTCATCTGGACCAGATGGACTACATCCCTGCGTCCTGAGAGAGGTTGCTGAAGAGATAATAGATGCATTGGTCATGATCTTTCAAGAATCACTTGATTCTGGCATGGTCCCAGAAGACTGGAAGTTTGCAAATTTCACTCCACTCTTTAAGAAGGGAGGGAGGCAAAAGAAAGAAAATTATAGGCCAGTTAGCCTAACCTCAATGGTTGGGAAAGTGTTGGAGTCTATTAGTAAGGATGAGTTTTCGGGCTACTTGGCGACTAATGATAAAATAAGTCAAAGTCAGCATGGTTTCTGTCAAGGGAAATCTTGCCCTACACATTTGTTAGAGTTCTTCGAGGAAGTGGCAAGCAGGGTGGACAAAGGAGAGGCAGTGGATGCCACTTACTTGGGTTTTCAGAGGCATTTGATAAGGTGCCATACACAAGATAAAATCCTATGGCATTACAGGAAAGATATTGGCATGGATAGAGGAATGACTGACAGGCAGATGGCAGCAAGTGGGAATAAAAGGGGCCTTTTCTAATAGGCTACCTGTAACTAGTGGTGTTCTTCAAGGGTCAGTATTGAGACTGCTACTTTTCACACTGTCAGTGATTTGGATAATGGAACTGATAGCTTTGAGGGTGGGTGGGTAGGCAGTACTGAGGAAACAATGTGATTGTAGCAGAACTTCGACAAATTAGAAGAATGGGCAAAAAAGTGGCAGATGGAATACAGTGTTGGGAAATGTACAAACATCAGAGGTGCAGAGGGACTTAGGAGTCCTCGTGCAAGACCCCTGGAAGGTTAATTTACAGGTTGAGTTTGTGGTAAAGAGGGCAAGTCTGTGAGTATATTGAAGGTGAAAGTTGGCTATTTCCTGATTGGTCAAGGCATCAAGGGATATGGTGAGAAGGCAGGTGTATGGGGTTGAGTGGGATCCAGGATCAGCCATGAAGGAATGGCAGTGTAGACTCAATGGGCTGAATGGCCTAATTCTGCTCCTGTGTCTTATGGTCTTATGGGTTTCTAGATGTTATAATTCTCAAAGCCTTTCATTATTTTATAGCCATTTATTGGTTCAACAATCAGCCTTCTGCTTTCTGGGAAAGTATTGATTTATACAGAAGGTGAAGAGTGATGAAACACTGTGTTCCTTTGATAACCAATGTTTACCATTCATTGATTTTGACCACTGGGGCTAAACAAACTCTGGTGGTGGAGGATGTGGCTGGTCAACATGACTGAGCAAAACCAGCCCTGCAAGTGTAGTACGCATCATGTACTCCAAGACCTTGCAGTACCTCAGCATCCTTTGTGTTCTTGCATGTAACTGCTGCCTCCTCCTGCTATATTGCATTTTCCTCCACAGCAAGAACTAAGCCCTTTAGGAATTCCATCTGAAAGCTGCATTCCCATGCTTACTGTCATCCCATGTCATCCCATCAGGGAAACAGTGAGAGAAAAAAGTCCTTTCATCCATTTTCCCCAGGGTGGCCACCCAGTCCACAGCCTTGGAGGTAGTGGGTCTTCAAGTACTGCTTCACGTCGTTTTATCAGTGCTGAGAGTTAGTGGAGGCAGAAATCGAAATGAGACTGAAAGAGTAGCTGGACGGCTGTGTGATGAGCCATAATCTACAGGACTCTGGATTAAGAGCTGGGAGTAGGATTAACGTAGAACATAGAACAGTACAGCTAGGGAACAGGCCATTTGGCCCACAGTGTTGTGCTGAACCAGCTAAAAAGCAAATCAAAAACAACCAAACCTTCCTACCTACGCCAAATTTATCCAGCCTTTTGTGACAGCACATGCCCTTTAAACCAGGCAGCATCCTGAAGAACCTCTTCTGCACTCTCTTCAAAGTCCCAAAAACCTTCCTATAATGGGGAGACCAGAGCTGCATGCAATACTCCAGATGTGGCGTAACCAGAGTTTTATATAGTCGCAACATACCCTTCTAACTTTGGAACTCAGTGCCTCGACTAATAAAAGCAAGCGTCCCATAAGCCTTCTTAACTGCCCTATCACCCTGTGTAGCCACTTTCAGCAGCTACAACTTGGATCCCAGTTCTCTCTGCTCAGCAACTCTGTTACGGACCTTGCCCTTTACATTGTACTCTCTCCTTGCCTTTGCCCTACCGAGGTGCAACACCTCACGTTTCTCTCAGTTAAGCTCCATCAGCCATTTCTCAGCCCATATCTGCAACTTGTGCTGCATTCTTTGTCAGTCCTCTACACTATCTACAACTCCGCCAATTCTGGTATCATCTGCAAATTTACTAGCCCACCCATCTACATCTTTATCCAGGTCATGTATATACATCACAAGCAGCAGGGGTCCCAGCAGAGAAGAACTCCACTAATTACAGACCTCCAGCTTGAATACCTAAATAGGTTTTTGGGCTGAAGTACATATGATTGATTGAATGACTTCCTCCTCTGCTCTAAATTTCCATGATACTGTGATGATCCAGTTACTTTATCAATGCTGGGGGGAGGCTTAGCCCGCACCGTCCTTTCAGACAATGATTTCCAGAAACCACCATTCTCTGGGTGAATGTTCTTTTTCTTATTTACTTTATCCTTCAAATGTAAAAGTAGATTTATTTTCAAATTACATATACTGTATTTCACCATATACAATCCTGAGATTCATTTTCTTGTGGGCATTCACAGTAAACGCAAAGAAACACAATGGAATCGATGAAAAACCACTCACAACAAAGACGGACAGACAACCAGTGTGCAAAAGACAACAGACTGTGCAAATCCAAAAACAGAAAGATCTGAATCAGAATCAGATTTAATATCACTGGCTTATGGCATGATTTTTGTTTTGTTTGAGGCAACAGTACATTGCAATCATAATAATAAATACAAACCATAAACTACAATAAGAAATACACATATTTTTAAAAATTAAATAAGTATTAGAAAATGAGAGCAAAAAAAAAGATACAGTGGATTTCTCTAATTGGGACAAATTTTGGCCCAATTAAGTGGCCTCCCAACTAGCCGGTTTCATGTAAATAGTGCAAAAGGTATAAAAAAGACAAACCACCATTTAACTAATAACAAATTATGTACTTAAATGAAGGACAGAACAAATTCGAACACTAGTTCTATAAAATTGTTTATTGGTTCCTAATAGTTATCAGCGGAGGAATTCATCCAGTGTGCTCTGCTGTTTTCTTTTGATTGACTGTAAATGAACAAAATCAGAGCAGACACCCAGTGCAGATAATAGACTGCCTTCGTACAATGCTTTCGATGGTTGCGTCTTCCGAATCTTCATTTTTTGTTGGAACATTCAGGGTGTTTGTCGATACCTTCAAATTCTTCGTAGTGCCTAAATTGTTGAAGTAGTGAAATCATTTCATTTTCACTCACAGCTGTTTCTGGCAGCTCCAAGCCCGATTGCTTAAAACCGTAGTGAGTAAAACAGTTCTGAATTGTCTTTCTCCTTATTTCTCACCATCTGTCAGTGACAAGAAACACTGCTTTTTGAACAAAAACACATGCAACTGATGCTATTTAAAAACTGTTCACTTGAAGTGCTGTGTAGTGTCTAACTGCCATGCAAGTGCACACAACTGAAGCTGGTTCAAACCTGTTCTGCAATAGCTTCCTGTCTCAGTTAAGCAGCATAGTATCCTAAATAAACAAAGGGAATCACTGCGATTTTCTTGATTAGTTTTTGTTTCTAAGTGTTGTTCTAAATTAACAGCTGTCTCGATTAACCAATAGCCAAATAACCAGAAGCCACTGTAGTGGAGTAGTGGACATGAGTTCATTGTCTGATGATGGGAGTCCTCAATGACAGATGCTGACGCATTGCCTCTGAGATTTAATGGATGCTGGGGAAGCTAGTGCCCATGATGATGGTAAATGAGTAAGCACTCAATATCAGGAACATGAGTTGTAGAGTCCTTAAAAGTTAGTCCATAGGTTGTGGAACCAGTTCAGTGTTAGGGTGAGTGAAGTTTCGTAAAGTTTCCCCTCTGGTTCAAGAGCCTGATGTTTGAGGGGAAATCAGTTTTTTTTCCTGAACCTGATGGTGTAAGTCCTGAAGCTCCTGCACCACTTCCTCAATGGCAGTAGTGAGAAGAAAGCATGACCCGGATGGTGGGGGTACTTAGATTAGATTAGATTATGAGGACACGCAGTCCTCTTTTATTGTCACTTAGTAATGCGTGCATTAAGAAATGATACAATATTCCTCCGGTGTGATATCACAGAAACACAGGACAGACCAAGACTGAAAAAACTAACAAAAACCACATAATTATAACATATAGTTACAACAATGCAACAATACCATAACTTGATGGAGAACAGGCCATGAGCACAGTAAAAAAGTTCAAAGTCTCTCGAAAGTCCCACATCTCGCGCAGACGGGAGAAGGAAGAAAACTTTCCCTGCCATGCCCGACCATGGTCCAACTCTGAGTCGTCCGAAAACTTCGAGCTCCAACCAGCCCTCCGACACCGAGTACCGAGCACCATCTCTGCCGAACACTTCGACCCCAGCCTTGGTTGCCAGCAGCAGGCAAAGCCGGAAATTTTGAGGCCTTCCCTCCAGAGATTCTCAATCGCACAGTAGCAGTGGCAGCGAACCGGGCATTTCAGGAATTTCTCCATATGTTCCTCTGTGCCTTCTCACGTCTGTCTCCATGAAATCAGAATTGTGCACGGCATCCTACTTACCAATACGATATCATTTCACCAGAGAGCTGCGCGCGCTGCCATCTTCTCCTCCCACCTTGATGACGGATGCTGCTTTCTTGTGACAATGCTTCTTGGAGATGTGCTCAATGGTGGGGAGGGTTTTAACCAAAATGGGCTGGGTTGCATCCATTACTTTTGGTAGGCTTTTCCATTTGAGAGCATTGGTGTTTCCATACCAGAGCATGATGCAACCAGTCAGTATACCTTTCACCGCACCTCTATAGAAGCTTTTCAGAGTTTTAGATAACATGCCGAATCTTTGCAAACTTCTAAGAAAATGGAGTTGCTGCTACACCTTCTTTGTAATGGGAGTTGCATGCTGGAACCAGGGCAGGTCCTCTGAAATGATAACAACGAGGAATTTAAAGTTGCTGAACCTCACCACCTCTGATCCCCTGATGATTCAGCCTAACAGCAGTGTTATCAGAAAACTTAAATATAGCGTTGCAGCTATACTTAGTCTCACAGTCATAAGCTTAAAGCAAATAGAGCAGGGGGCTAATCTCACAGCTTTGTGGTGCACCTGCGCTGATGGAGATTGTGGAGGACATGTTGCCGATCTGAACTGCGAGAGAAGACATCGAGGACTCAGCTGTACAAGGATGTGTGGAGCCCTGGGTTTGGATTTACTGATTAGTTTTGAGGGGTTGATAGTGTTGAATGCAGAGCTGCAATCAGTGAGGAGCATCCTGATATATGCATCTTCAAAGGCTAGGTGTTTCAGGTTGAGTGAAAAGCCAGTGAAATGGCAGCTGCTGTTGACCTGTTGTAATGGTAGGCAAATTGGAGAGGATCCAAGTCACTTCTGAGGCAAGAGTTGATAAGTTTCATCACCAGCATCTCCAAGCACTTCATCACAATGAATGTAAGTGCAACTGGATCATTGTAATTGAGTCAGGTTGCCATATTCTCCTTGGGCACTGGTATAATAGAACCTGCTTAAAGCTGGTGGGTATCAGAGAAGCAAGAGGTTAAACAACCTCTCTAGTATCTATTAAGCATTCCGCTTCAAGGTAACAATCCTGTCTATTCGTTTAATTTTTCATTTAGTGAGACAGCGCAGAGTAGGTTCTTCCGGCCCTTCGAGCTCTGCCATCCCGGCAATCCCCAACAACCCCGATTTAGCCTTAACCTTCCTTTTCAAATCGTTTTATTGCATTCTAATCAGTTAAATGAACATATCAATAATAACAATACCAAGAGAACAGGATTACAATAATAGCAATCATATATACAAACGTAAGTTTCAAATATCATATCCAGACAGGTCCTCCCGATCTCTCGATAATTGAAACCGAAAAAAAAGTTCAAAAGGATTGTTCAAGAAAAAAAAAACAAAAAGAAAAAACCCCTAAGCTAAGCAGAAAACAAAACAGAAAAAAAAAACTGGGCTGCCATAATTTGTCAATTATAATTAATTATTCTGTCCTTGACTCCGTTGCTCCTTCCATAAACAATTAGATATTAGGAAAAAGGATTCAAAAAGAAAATCAACTTAAGTTATATATATGTCAAAAGATAAATTAGCCCATTTTTATTCCCATATAAACCCTATGTGTGACAGATGTAATTCTGAGGTTGCTTCTTTAACCCATATGTTTTGGTCCTGCCCTCTTTTGAAAAAATACTGGAAAGATATCTTTGGTATTGTTTCAGCAGTTTTATATATTGATTTACAACTCCATCCTATTACTGCAATTTTTAGATTACCAATGATTGATTCTAATTATTTATCATCTTCAACCTGCCGTTTGATAGCATTTGTTACGCTGATGGCCAGAAGATCCATTTTATTTAAATGGAAAGATTTTGATCCCCCTACTACATTTCAATGGTTTTCTCAAACTATAGCTTGTTTAAACCTAGAAAAAAAATGAGGAGTAGCACAGTTAATTCCTTGATCAAATTTGAGGAAACTCGGGAGTCCTTTATTCAATATTTCCATACATATGACAAGTTGATTTAGCCCTAACCTAACCATGGGACAATTTACAATGACCAATTAACCTACATGGTATATCTTTGAACTGAGGGACAAACCAGAGCACCCGGGAAAAAACTACGCATTCCACAGGGATGCCGTACAGACACCTTACAGAGGACACCGGATTTGAACTTTGAGCTGTTATAGTGTCGCACTAACTGCTATGCTACCGAGGCTCCGGCCCTTCATGTAACTGTGTTCCCTTTTATAAATTATACACGTTCTTTATGGAGGATAATTTTGCTTTTTACAGCTTTGGGCCTCGATAAGCTGACGGGAAACTTTGAGGTGGGAAAGGACTTTGATGCTATTCTGATCAACACTGGCATCCCAAGCTCTCCGTTTGAAATATCTCCTGAGGACACCCTGATGGTAAGGATTCTGTGAACCCATTCCTAAGCAAAGTTGGAAAGCATTTCAGCGTTTGTGTTTTCACATGTCACTGAATTTCTCTTTGCTGATTTTACAGGATATCTTTCAGAAGTTTCTATTCTTAGGTGAGTTGTGAAACAATTTAATTACAAATGCCACTTCAATTTCATTAAACTATAAGCATTAGTTGACTCACTTTTAAACAACACACACTACATGCTGGAGGAGCTTAGCAAGTCAAAGTTTGCCTTTTTTAAAATACTGTTTAAAACCTCATTCTTTCCTTAGCTTGTAGCTAATTTCCTAATATTTCCTTACAGCTTGATGTCAAATTTTATTTTTTAACTTCAGAAGCTTTGTGACAGCACTGAAGATGGTATAGAAATAATTAACAAGGACATTGCCAGGGAACAAAACAGGAAAGATTAGTCAAGACAAATTTAATTTCAGATTTAGCAGAATCAGATTTATTATCACTGATAAATCAATGATGTCAAATTTGGTGTTTTGCGGTAGCAGTACGATGTAAATACATAAAAATTATTATAAATGTGAAAAAGAACCAAATAGGGCAATTAAATGAATATTTATTTCACACTGCTAAAATAGCCTTCTGTAGGTCGCACCTGGACTTGTATAGTTCTGGATCACTGGTCTTGAATACTACAGATCTAGTCGTCACCAGATTATGAATCTCCTGGCTCATCCACAGCTTTTTGGTTTAGGTATGTTTGATATGTTCTCAAAGACAGATTTATCTACACAGGTCTTCATGAAGTCTTGATGAAGTTGGTGACAACTGTGGCATATTCATTCAGATTCGAAGATGAATCCCTGAATATTGTCCAGTCCACGGACTCAAAACAATCCTCCAAGCACTCCTCCACCTCCCTTGACCACATTTTCTTGGTCCTCACCACTGGTACTGCCGTCTTCAGTCTCTGCCTATAAGCCAGAAGTAGTTGTACAGCCAGCCAAGCGTTCTTGATGGTTGTATAACATTGGTCAAGTGTGTTGGCTCCTCTAGTTCCACAGGTCATATGTTGGTTCAGAGACAGAGTCATGGATTGAAAGCTGCAGACAGATTGATCTGAATGACGTTATCAGCTGCTCATAGACTAAATACTGTAAATTTCTGTACTTCCATGATTGGCTGTTCTGCACTGGTCAAATAGCTTGGGATGTCTTTCTGGTTGCTTGCTTTTATTAGTCAAGGCATTGAGTTCAAAAGTCAGGATATTATGTTGCAACTTTATAAAACTCTGGTTCGGCCACATCTGGAGTAATACCTACAGTTCTGGTTGCCCCACCATAGGAAGTATGTTGAGGCTTTGGAGAGAGTGCAGAAGAGGTTGACTGGGATGCTGCCTAGTTTAGCAGGCATGTGCTATCACAAGAGGTTGGATAAATTTGGGTTGTTTTCGCTGGAGCTCTGGAGGCTGAGGGGATAGGCTTACAAGACTATGAGATGCATAGATTGAGTGGACAGAGAGTATCTGTTTCCTAGAGTTGAAATGTTTAATACCAGATGGTGGAGGATGCTGTGAATGATGTGTTGGATGTGGAGGCTCATGGGATGGTGATGTAAGTGAGGACAAGAGAACTGTATCCCTGTTAAGGTGGCAGGAAGGTGAGGGTAAGTGTATATGTCTGGGAAATGGAGGAAATGTGGGTAAGGGCAGCATCAATGGCAGAGGAAGGGAACCCCGCTTGTTGAATGAGACATATCTGATGTTCTGGAAAGGAAAGCCTCATCCTAGGAACAGGTGTAGTCGAGGCAAAAGAATTGAGAAAAGGACATGCTATTTTTACATGTTGGGAAGCGGTACAGTCAAAGTAACCATGGAATCAATAGGTTTATAAAAGGTATCGATGGACAATTTGTCTCCAAAGAGAACAAGAAAGGGGAGAGAGATGTTAGAAATGGACCAAGTGAATTTAAGGGTAGGATGGAAGTTGATTTAATAGATGAGCTCAACATGGGTGCATGAATCAGCACCAATGCAGTAATCAATGTATCATCAATGTAGAAAGAACTGGGGTGTATTGCCAGGGAAGGCTTGGAACATGGACTGTCCCACGTAGTTGATAAAACAGCAGGCAGAGCTAGGGCCCATCCAGAAGCCCATGGCTACACCCTGAGTTTGTAGAAAGTGGGAGGAGCCAAAAGAAAAATTGTTGAGTGTGAGGACAGTTCCATCGGTCAGAGGAGGGTGGTGGTGGAGATGGTTAGGTCTGTTGTTGGGAAAGAAGTAGAGAGCTTTAAGGTCTACTGGATGGGGGATAGAAGTGCATAGGGACTGGACATCCATGGTGAAAAAGGGGCAGTCATGTCCAGGGAATTGAAAATTGTTGAGATCGAGAGCATGTGAAGTGTTGCAGATGTAGGTGGGAAAGGACAGAACCAAGGGGGTAAAATGGAATTGAGCTTTGCGGACGCAGGCTCAGTGGGGCAAGAGTAAGCAGAAACAATGGGTGTACCTGGACAATCAGGTTTGTGGATCTTGGGTAGGAGGTTGAAATGAGCAGTGCAGGGTAAGGGAACTACAAGTCCGGTGGCATTGGATGGGAGATTTCCAGAATTGACGGGGTTGGTGATGGTGCAGGAGACAATGGTCTGATGGATTAAGGTACTTAAAGAGAGGTGTAGTGACAGAATTACAGAGCAGCTTGACCCCCATCTCCATTAACTAAAGCATACATACAAGTCTACAAAGATCACAGAGTTTTGAATCATAGGCACCTAAGACCATAAAATATAGAAGCAAAATTAGGTCATTCAGCCTCATCTAATCTTCTCCATCATTCAATCTTGACTGCTCTTTTTCAACCCCATTCTCCTGCGTTCTCTCTGTAACCCTTAACCGCCCACACACACACACACACACACACACACACACACACACACACACTAATCAAGAATGTATCAATACCTAAATGCATCAATGACTGGGCATATCGATCCCTCTGTAACAACAAATTCCACAGATTCACTACTGTCTGGCTGAAGAAATCCCTCTTCTTACAGCATGGAATGAAGTTGTTTGGCCCATCAAGTTGGTGCTGACCACCAAGCACCCATGTACACTAATCCCATTTTATACTTTCCACATTCCCATCAACTCCCCACCCCCAATTCAAACTATGCATTTTACTGCCCATTACGCCACTGGTGTTTAGGGCAGCAATGGAGGTCCTCCATCTCTGGTAGTGTTCAGGGCTCCCTTCATCGTGTCAGTATCTTCCTCTTGGATTCAAACTAGATACTAGGGACAATTTACAGTCATCAATTAACTGCATGCCTTTAGGACAGGGAAAGAAGCTGGAGCTCCCAGAAGGAACTCCTGACTCAAGGGAGGAAGCGCAGACTCCAGACAGACACTAGCTGAGTTCAGCTTTGAGCCAGAGACAGTGGAGCCGTGAGGCAGTAGCTATACTAACTGTGCTGCCGTGCTGTCTGATCACAGAACCAGAGAAGGCTGCAGGGATTATCAGGACACTAAGACCATGAAGGATTTTTATAAATCAGCTGTTACCAGACCGGGAGCCAGGGTCGGTCAACAGGAGCTGATATGTGAAAAGGGCTTGGTGCAGCTGAGGGCCTCTTACTGAGGGATCAGCAGTGGAAAGGGTGGGCAACTTCAAGTTCCTGGGAGTCACCATCTCAGAAGATCTATCGGGGACCAACTCATTGACGCAATCATGATGACGGCACGCCAGCAGCTCTACTCAGTAAGTGTTTCAGGAGAATTAGAACGTCACCAGACTGCTACAAAATTCTGTACTGAATTGACTTTATTACTTACATCCTGCACATTCATGAGGAGTGAAAATCTTTACGTTACGTCTCCATCTAAATGTGCAATTTATAGTAATTTGTAATAAATAGTATGTACAACAGGACAGTCAATATAACATAGAAATACAACTGTATCAGCATGAGTTAATCAGTCTGATGGCCTGGTGGAAGAAGCTGTTCCGGAGCCTGTTGGTCTTGGCTTTTATGCTGCGGTACCATTTCCCGGTTGGTAGCAGCTGGAACAGTTTGTGGTTGGGGTGACGCAGGTCCCCAATGATCCTTCATGCCCTTTTTACACACCTGTCACTCTAAATATCCTGACTAGTGGGAAGTTCACATCCACAGATGTGCTGGGCTGTCCGCACCACTCTCTGCAGAGTCCTGCGATTGAGGGAGGTACAGTTCCCATACCAGGCAGTGATACAGCCAGTCAGGATGCTCCCAATTGTGCCCCTGTAGAAAGTTCTTAGGATCTGGAGGCCCATACCAACTACCGTCTGAGGTGAAAGAGGTGCTGTTGTGCTTCTATCACCACACAGCCAATATATACAGACCATGTGAGATCCTTAGTGATGTGTATGCCGAGGAACATAAAGCTGTTCACCCTCTCAACTCCGGATCCACTGCTGTCAATAGGGGTTAACCTTTCTCCATTCCTCCTGTATTCCACAGCCAGCTCCTTTGTTTTTGCAACATTGAGGGAGAGGTTGTTTTCTTATTACCACTGTATCAAGATGATGACTTTTTCTCTGTAAGCTGCCTCATAATTATTTGAGATTAGGCCAATCGATGTAGTATCATCAGTAAATTTAATTAGCAGATTGGAGCTGTGGGTGGCAGCACAGTCATGGGTATACAGACAGTAAAGGAGGGGGCTTAGTACACAGCTCTGAGGGGTTCCTGTGTTGAGGGTCAGAGGGGCAGAGGTGAGGGAGCCCACTCTTACCACCTGCTGGCGATCTGACAGGAAGTCCAGGTTCCAGCTGCACAAGGTAGGGTGAAAGCTGAGGTCTTTGAGCTTCTTGTCAAGCCTGGAGGGAATTATGGTGTTGAATGCTGAACTGTAGTCGAAGAACAGCATTCTCAAATAAGCATTGTCCTTCTCCAGATGTGTAAGGATGGTGTGCAGAGCTGTGGCTATTACAGCATCTGTCGATCAGTTGTGTTGGTAGGCAAATTGTAGGGGGTCCAGTGTGGGTGGTAGCATGCTGCAGATGAAGTCCTTGACCAGCCTCTCAAAACATTTGCTTATTATTGAGGTGAGTGTGACAGGACGTCAGTCATTCAGACACGTTCCTGACTGACCTCTGGGGGACAACATCCTCGATGCACTTCCAGATGAAGCTCATGACCCCATCCGTGAACTCCAAGACGTCCTCATTATGAAAGACATTCCAGTTGACGTCGTCAAAGCAGTCCTGTAGCATGGAGACCGATTGTACATGTACAAAGGAGAGCACTCTGAGTGCTGCATCACAGCCTGATATGGAGACGCCAAAACACAGGATCGCAAGAAGCTGCAGAGGCTTGAGGCCTCAGCTGGCTCCACCATGGTACAAGGCTTCTCATCACTGAGTTCATCTTCAAGACGGAGTGCCTCAGGAAGGTGGCATCCATCATTAAGAAGCCTCATTATCCTGGTCATGGTTATTGTTACTAATGTCAGGGTGGAGGTACAGGATCCCAAAGACACCCACGGTGACTTAGGACCAGCTTCTTCTCCTCCACCATTATATTTCTGGATGGTTCATGAACCCAATAGCACTACCTCATTATTCCTTTTTATATGCACTGTTTATTTATTTTCTGTAATTTATAGATTTTTATGTTTTTGCATTGTACTGCTGCAACAAAGCAATGAATTTCGCGTCATATGTCAGTGACAATAAATCTGATTCTAAAGTTAGGATACGGGTAGCAAAGTGTGGATCAGCTCAGGTTTAAGGAGGAATGAAATCCATGAGCTCAATTTTCCTTAATCCAGAATCACAAGCTCAGCATTCCCAAATCCTGTATTTACTTCAAGAAACTAGAAGGTTTTTTCATGTGAGAACATCATTGCATTGCAGACCATTGCAGTGGAAGCAGACTGAAGAGTCAACAGCATTTTGCTTAGTATAGAAAGACCATTTCCTTTTACAGTTAACCATTCCAGAATGAAAATGTGCTTCATTCCTTTGATATTTGTGTTGTTACAGGAGACGACCGGAACATGTCGGAGGTCTATGTGGCTGGCAAGCAAGTGTTTCCTTTTTCCAGAGCCTAGTTTAAGAATCACAGAACACAGGCATTGATAGATAATCTGTCCAATCACAGGGAGCCTCTGATATATAAGAGGCATCTTTGTCCTGCTATACACACTTGCTTGCTTACTGAGCTGACATTTAAAAAAAATATCTAAGGCTTTAAATGACAATTTCTTTCAGCCAGACTAATTCACATTTGCACCTTAGGTTTGGCGCTCTGCAGAGTTTCAGCTGTAACATTTCCCCTTGGCTTTTTTGGATTATTTTGCTCCTTCCATTGGCTTTCCCATTGATGTGAACCTCACTGACAGGGGTTCACATCATCCCTTGGAAACTGGGAGCAGGACAGGTCTGGCATTTCCTAATTCAGGACTGTGAGCTCAGTCTTCCCAAATCCTAGGATTGTGATCTTGGTATTATCTAATTCCAGGATGCTGAGCTCAGTCACACTTCCTGAGGACTGCCTTAGGAAAGGAAAGCTGACATAGGACTGAAAGATGTAACACAAGCATTTGCAGAGACAGGGAGTGTGATAGAGCACAGAGAGTGAAAATAGTTTCTTTTTCTTTTTAAATAATTAAGAATGTGAGAAATAGGAGTAGATGGAAACAATAAAGCCCCTGGAATCTGCTCCCACTTTCAGTTGGATTATAGAGTCATACAGGAATAGAGCACTCAAACTGAACCGTTGTTAATTGTTTCATATTGATACATGTATTGAGACAGAGTGAAGGTTTTTGCTTGCCATCCTTCAGATCATTCCATGTATCGAGATTGTGCAAAAGGGAAAACAATCAGGATGCAGAAGGTAGTATTGTGGTTACAGAGAAAGTGCAGGGGTAGACAAAGGGATTTAAGACAAGAGTGGAGAGATTTATTAGCGACCTGAGGGGAAATATTTTGTCCATGCTACCCAGGATGTCCATTTGCCCACATTTGGCTCGTATCCCTCTAAACCAGGGGTTCCCAACCGGGAGTCCACGAACCCCTCGGTTAATCATTGGCATCCATGTTATCAAAAAAGGTTGGAAACCCCTGCTCTAAACTTCCCCCATCAATGTACCTATCTGAATACACTTTAAATATTGTTAATGTACCTGCCTCAACCATTTCCTCTGGCAGTTCATTCTACACGAATGAAAAAGTTGCCCCTGAAATTCCTATTAAATCTTTCCCCCATTATCTTAAACCTATGCCATCTAGCTCTTGATTTGCCATGACTAGGTAGATAGGCAGATCATCTTTAGCATATAAGTGGGGCTAACAGTAGGATGGAAACTGTCCTTAAGCCTGGTGGTACATGTTCTCAAGCGTTTGTATCTTCTGCCCAGTGGAGGAGGGGGGGGGGTGGATGAGAGAATGAGAATGACTGGGGTATAGGAGGGGTCCTGCTTTTCCAAGACAGCAAGAAGTATAGACAGAGTCAGTCGAGGGGAGGCTGGTTTGCATGATGGACTGGGCTGCATTCACAATTGCCAGCTACATCCTTTGGTTTCTAACTCTTCTGGTAATCCCCCAATTAACCTCCTCTGCCGAGAAATGTACAATTCCATTTCTCCAGGCTCCCTGGGTAACCAAAGTCTCTCATCCCTGGGACCATCCCGCTTGATCTGCCCTGTATCCTGGTCAAAACTTTAATATTCCTCTTAAGGCAAAGTGCTTGGAATCAGACAGTCAAATCATGTGTAATTGTGTATAAAGGTTTAAATGCATTCTGCAATTCTACAGCTGGTGTCTCAGTGAATGAAAACTTGTGTAACTGTTGAAGATTTCCTGATTGGTTTGAGGAAGTGGGTGTACTGGGGGTGGAGGAGCAAGTAGTCCAACAGCAATAACAACAATAGCATCCAATTATAACAACTCTCTTAACCCATCCAAAAGCAATGATACTGAACTGCAAAAGTTATAACATGGCGGAAGACTTGGTCAAGGAGATAGGTTTAGAGAGAGAGTATCAGAACTTTGAGTCTTGCTAGTTGAAGGCATGGGCAACAAAGGTGGATTGAATTAGTTTGGAAATGCTGTGGCTAGAACAAATAAGCCATTAATTATCTAATAAAATAAATTATTTTATACTGCTGAAGTAAATGACAGAGATATAGTAGGATAAGGGCAGGAACTAGGGTCTAGCTTAAGCCTGTAAGTAATTGGCATGAACTGCAATGCAAGCAACAGAATTTTTGAATGACTTGAATTTTCCAGAATCAAAGTTATGGTGACTGAATTGTACAGTGTTTGAACAGTCATACTAATGGCAATAAGTCTATGGATGTACTGAGGCAGGAGCTGAAGCAGATAACTAAGGTGTGACATGATAGTGCAAATATGGATCAAACATTCAGCTCAATTGACGGCAACAAATTTGAACAATGTGATTTGGTTCCAAGCTATGCAAACCAAAAGCAAATTATTTAAATGAATTTGAAACCCCATAAACAAATTTACCCTTCAATTACATAAAAACAGAATAGTACTTACATTGCCTTGCTCTTTTCACGTTAAGATATTGAGGTCTCCCTTTGTACTAAGCCACATGCCAGGTTGTAACACTGCAATGAAGAATGTGGGCAGCTGTGTAACTATCTAATGGTAGGAAAGGAAACATGAGAAGAACTTGGATTCAAGCACAAATGTGGAATATAGAGGGAAAAGGTTTATGTTTTTAAAGCTACGTCTTTGTTTGTTTCCATTGCAAATTCATGTTGTCAATCAAGACACAACTGGTTTATACACTGGCATGTACCTATTAAAAACTTTGCAAAGTGGCATATCTGTATTGTTTAAGCAAGCATGATATTTTCATTGATCATTAAAATGCTCTGTCTTTTATGTCAAATAAAAACTGTTGTTACAGAAATTTAAGAGCTTGAAATGCTATTGAAATATGTCTGTTGTGTCAGTATTGCAGTGAAGTACAAAACTAAATGCTCGCATCATCCAAGAGCAAATGTGCAACCTTAACTTGAATCAAACTAACTTCAGGCTCAATCACATCATCTGAATCAAGATAGGAACTAACTGTGGACCCGTCACAGATCATTATGGGCATCAGTAATAAGAGCCTGACACCACTCTCAAAATGATGGAGGAACTCAGCAGGTCAGGCAGCATCTATGGAGAAGAATAAAAAACACAAAATAATCTGCAGATGCTGGGGTCAAAGCAACACTCACAACACGCTGGAGGAACTCAGCAGGTCAGACAGCATCCGTGGAAAAGATCGGTTGACGTTTCGGGCCAGAACCCTTCGTCAGGACTGTAGGGGGAAGGGGCAGGGGCCCTATAAAGAAGTTGGGGGGAGGGTGGGAAGGAGAAGGCTGGTAGGTTCCAGGTGAAGAACCAGTAAGGGGAAAGATAAAGGGGTGGGGAGAGGGAGGCAGGGAGGTGATAGGCAGGAAAGGTGAAGAAAGAATAGGGGAAAACACAATGGGTAGTAGAAGGAGGCGGAACCAAGAGGGAGGAGGTAGGCAGCTGGGGGAGGGTGCTGACAAAGGTGGTGCTATAGTAGTCTGGCAGACGGACCTCTACCTCACTGAGGCCAAACGGCAGCTCTCTGACACCTCCTCTTATTTATCCCTGGAACAGGACCCCACCAAAAAACATCAAACCATTGTCTCCCGTACCATCACCGCCCTTATCAACTCTGGAGACCTTCCATCCTCAGCCACTAAACTCATAATTCCCACACCCCGTACCGCTCGGTTTTACCTCCTCCCCAAGATCCACAAGCCTGACTGTCCCGGCAGACCCGTAGTTTCTGCCCGCTCCTGTCCCACCGAACTTGTATCTGCCTACCTGGACTCCATTTTGTCACCCATAGTTCAGTCTCTTCCCACCTACATCCAGGATACATCCCATGCCCTCCACCTCTTCAATAACTTCCAGTTCCCCAGTCCCAACAGCTTCATTTTCACTATGGATGTCCAATCCCTATATACCTCCATTCCCCATGAAGAAGGCCTCAAAGCCCTCCGCTACTTTCTGGATAATAGACCTCACCAGCTCCCCACCACCACTACCCTCCTCCGGTTGGCGGAACTGGTTCTCACACTCAGTAACTTCTCTTTTGGCTCTTCCCACTTTCTGCAGACCAAGGCTGTAGCTATGGGAACTCGCATGGGCCCCAGCTATGCCTGCCTCTTTGTTGATTATGTGGAACAGTCTGTGCTCCAAACCTATTCTGGTACTGCTCCCCAACTTTTCCTTCGGTACATTGACGACTACATTGGTGCTGCTTCCTGCACCCATGCTGAGCTCGTCAATTTCATCGACTTTACTTCTAACTTCCACCCAGCCCTCAAATTCATTTGGTCTATCTCGGACACTTTTCTCCCCTTTCTCGATCTCTCGGTCTCCATCTCTGGAGACAGACTGTCCACTGACATCTTCTACAAGCCCACTGACTCTCATAACTACCTCAACTATACCTCTTCCCAACCACCACATGCAAAAATGCCATTCTCTATTCCCAGTTCCTCCATCTCCACTGCATCTGCTCCGAGGATGAGGTTTTCAGTTCCAGGACATCTCAAATGTCCTCTTTCTTTAAGGATCGTGGTTTCCCTTCTGCTGTCATCAATGATGCCCTCACCTGCATCTCGTCCATTTCCAGCACTTCGGCTCTCACCCCATCCTCCCACAACCACAACAGGGACAGAGTTCCCCTTGTCCTTACCTACCACCCGACCAGCCTCCGGATCCAGCACATTATCCTCCACAACTCCGCCACCTTCAACAGGACCCCACCACTAAGCACATCTTCCCCTCTCCACCCCTCTCTGCCTTCCGCAGGGATCGGTCCCTCCGTGACTCACTGGTCCACACGTCCCTCCCCACTGATCTCCCAACTGGCTCTTAACCCTGTAAGCGCAAGTGCTACACCTGTCCCTACACCTCCTCTCTTGCCACCATTCAGGGCCCCAAACAGTACTTCCAAGTGAGGCAACACTTCACTTGTGAGTCTGTTGAGGTCATCTATTGCATCCGGTGCTCCCGGTGCGGCCTCCTCTACATCAGTGAAACCCGGCGCAGATTGGGGGACTGCTTCGTCGAGCACCTCTGCTCTGTCCACCAAAATAGACAGGATCTCCCAGTAGCCACCCACTTCAACTCTGCTTCCCACTCCCATTCAGATATGTGCATACATGGCCCCCTCTACTGCCATGATGAGGCTAAACTCAGGTTGGAGGAGCAGCACCTCATATACCGTCTAGGTAGTCTCCAGTCCCTTGGTATGAACATAGAATTCTCCAACTTCCGGTAATTCCCTCCCCCTCCCTTCCCCTCCCTTCCCCTATCCCTATGTCACTCTGCCCCCTCCCCCAGCTGCCCACCTCCTCCCTCTTGGTTCCGCCTCCTTCTACTATGTTTTCCCCTATTCTTTCTTCACTTTTCCTGCCTATCACCTCCCTGCCTCCCTTCCCCACCCCTTTATCTTTCCCCTTACTGGTTTTTCACCTGGAACCTACCAGCCTTCTCCTTCCCACCCTCCCCCCACCTTCTTTATAGGGCCTCTGCCCCTTCCCCCTACAGTCCTGACAAAGGGTTCCGGCCCGAAATGTCGACCGATCTTTTCCATGGATGCTGCCTGACCTGCTGAGTTCCTCCAGCGTGTTGTGAGTATGGAGAAGAATAAACAGGCAACATTTTGGGCTAAGACCCTTCATTTGGACTGGACAAAAAGTTGTGAAGTTAGAGCAAGAAGGTGGGGAGAGAGGAGGAAGAAGTACAAGGTTGTAGGTGATAGATGAAACTGGGAGAGGGGGAGGGGTGAAGTGAAGAGCTGAGAAGTTGATTGCTGAAAGATACAAAGGGCTGGAGATGGGAGGTCTCTGTTAGGAGAGGGTAGAAGACCATGGAAGAAAGGGAAGGGGAAGCAGCACCAGAGGGAGGTGATGGGCAGTTAAGAAGATAAGATGAGAGAGGGAAATGGGAATGGAAGAATGGTGAAGGGGGGACAATTACTGGAAAATCGAGAAATCGATGTTCATGCCATCAGGTTGGAGGCTATCCAGACGGAATACAAGATCTTGCTTCTCCAACCTGGGAGTGATGTCATCGCGACCGTAGAGGATGCCATGGACAGATATGTTGGAATGGGAATGGGAAGTAGAATTAATATGGGTGGCCACCGGAAAATCCTGCTTTTTCTGGAAATCTGTTCATTATCCTTCCCCAAACTCAACCAACTTATTAACTTATTAACTAGGCCATATCATGGAGTAACACAGCACAAATACACATACTTCGGTCCAATCAACCCAAACCAACTATGTTGTCCAGCAGATAGTCAAAATTTCTTGCATTTGGCCCACATCCCTCCAAGCTCATCCCCTCCACATACCTGTTCAAGTGCTTCTTAAATGATACTATTGTACCTGCCTCAACCACTTCCTCTGACAGCTCGTTCCATGGACTCTCTGCATTCTGCATGAAAATGTTGCCCCTCAGGTTGCTTTTAAACCATCCCCTAAATTTATGCCTCCTAGTTTTACACTTCCCTACACCGGGGACAAGGCTGTTATCATCCATCTTGCCTGTGTCTCTCATAATTTTAAAAATTTCTCGAAGTCACCACTCTTTACCCCATGTTCCAAAGAATAGAGAACTTGCCAACTTGCCCCTGTAACTCTGGCTCTTTTGATCTGGCAGCATCTTCATAATTTTTTTCCTCACACTTTCCAATTTAGCAATGTCTTTCGTGTAACTAGTACACAGTACTCCAGGCATGGCCTCATTAGCAACTTATTAAAACTGCAATATAATGTCCTAATTCCTATGCCAAGTGCATTGACTGATGAATGCCAGAGTGTTAAATGCCTGTTCTTAATCACCCTCTCTACCCTGTGATGTGGTTTTCAATTAGGGTTGCCAACTGTCCTGTATTAGCTGGGACATCCTGTATATTGGGATAAATTGGTTTGTCCCATATGGAACCTTCCTTATCCCGTATTTCCCCCACTAAGGTAGAGCGTTCCTATGAAACGGTTCGTAAGCCGAAATGGCGTAAAGCGAAGAAGCAATTACCATTAATTGATATGGGAAAAATTTTTGAGCGTTCCCAGACCCAAAAAGTAACCTTCCAAATCATATCAAATAACACTAACATATAGTAAAAGCAGGAATGATATGATAAATACACAGCCTATATAAAGTAGAAATAATGTATGTACAGTGTAGTTTCACTTAACAGAATCGGAAAGATTAAGCCAAAACCGATTTGTAGAAAAAAACCGGCACGTACACGCATGCACACGTCATGTATGCGCACACAGGTGCCCACGCAAGGCTTCATGGTTATGGTAGTCTTTCTCGGGGTAAACACAAGTGTCCCATCAACACACACAAAAAATGCTGGTGAACGCAGCAGGCCAGGCAGCATCTATAGGAAGAGGCACAGTCGATGTTTCGGGCCGGGACCCTTCGTCAGGATTTGACTGCTACTTTTGTCCCTTATTTGGGAGTGAGAAAGTTGGCAACCCTATTTTCAATGAACGGTGCACTTGTATTCCTCGGTGGCTCCGTTTCATGATGCTCTGTCGTGTCTTACCATTCATAGTAAATGTTCTATGGTGGGTTGGCTTTCCCAAATGCATCATGTCACACTTACCTGTATTGCAATTCATTTACCACTTTTCGGCTCAACTTGTTGACTGATAAAGACCCCCCATCATCTATGATAATCTTCTTCATTCTCAACAACACCTTCTAATTTCATTCCATCTGAAAACTCACTATTTGAGCCTCGTGCAATCAATTGCATCCAAAACCATTAACATAATAACACGGATCCCAATAACTGACTCCAGAGGCACACCACTTATCATTGTCCTCCATTGCGGGAAACCATCTTCGACCACCACTGAGAAAATGTTGAATCACCTAATTAGCTCTTCCTGGATTCCAAGGAACTTCACCTTCCAGATCAGCTTGCCATGCGGGACCTTGACAAAAGTCTTCCAAAATCCAAATACCCAATATACTCTGCCCTACTGGAGCAGATTCAATGGGTTGAATGGCCAAATTCTGTTCCAATATCTTATGGTCAACCCTCATCTACCCTTCTGTTTACCCCTTCAAAATAAGAACCTTAAATAATCCATCAAACATGATCTTCTATGCATAAAGTCATGCTGTCTCCTCCAAAGCAAACTTTGTCCCTGCAAATATCTGTAGGTTATATCTTCCAGAATTTCCACCATTAACTTTGCAAAGATTGGCAAAGGGTGGTTGTAGATGGTTCGTATTCTGCATGGAGGTCGGTGACCAGTCGTGTTCCGCAGAGATCTGTTCTGGGACCCCTTCTCTTTGTGATTTTTATAAATGACCTGGATGAAGAAGTAGAAGAGTGTGTTAGTAAGTTTGCTGATGACACTAAGGTTGGTGGTGTTTGTGGATAGTCTGGAGGGTTGTCAGAGGCTACAGCAGGAAATCAATAAGATGCAGAACTGGACTGAGAAGTGGCAGATGGGCTTCAACCGAGATAAATGTGAAATGGTTCATTTTGGTAGGTCCAATTTGAAAACAGAGTATAATATAAATGGTAAGACTCCTGGCAGTGTGGAGGATCTGAGAGATCTTAGAGTCAGTGTTGATAAGACACTCAAAGCTGCTGCGCAGGTTGACAGCGCTGTTAAGAAGGCGTATGGTGTGTTGGTATTCATCAACCATGGGATTGAGTTCAAGAGCCGTGAGGTAATGTTACAGCTATGTAAGACCTTGGTCAGTCCCTAGTTGGAGTACTGTGTTCAGTTCTGGTCACCGCACTACAGGAAGGATGTGAACACTATAGAGAGAGTGCAGAGGAGATTTACAAGGATGTTGCCTGGATTCGAGGACATACCTTATGGGAATAGGTTGAGTGTACTTGGCCTTTTCTCATTGGAGCAACAGAGGATGAGAGGTGACCTGACACAGGTGTATAAGATGATGAGGGGCTTTGATCGTGTGGATAGCCAGAGGCTTTTTCCCAGAGTTGAAATGGCTAACACAAGGGGGCATAGTTTTAAGACGCTTGGAAATAGGCACTGAGGAGATGTCAGGGGTAAGTTTTTCAAACAGAGAGTGGTGGGTGTGTGGAATGCATTGCCGGCAGCAATGGTGGAAGCGGATACAATAGGGTCTTATAAGAGCCTCTTAAATAGATACATGGAACTTAGGAAAATAGAGGGCTATGCCCTAGGGAAATTCTAAGCAGTCTCTAGAGTAGGTTACATGGTTGGCGCAACATTGTGGGCCAAATGGTCTGCAATGTGATGTAAGTTTCTATGTTCTATGTTCTAAGTTCTAACTTCCCAACTATTGATGTCAGTCTGACCTGTCTGTAGTCCCCTGGCCTGTTCTTGTAACCCTTCTGAAATAAAAACTGGTTCATCTTCAGTTCCACAAAGTTTCAACTTGGCAGCCTTTTGAGGTGGACATTATAAACAGCCTTATGGAATTGCACAGAAATAACACTTGTGGATATATTCCTGCAAAATTCTTCCGTATGACTTTCACAAGTTCATGTTGATCAACTGAAGTGCAGCCGTTTTGGTAATGAACCAAGCCAAGAAAGCCAGAAGACACAGGATTTAATGGGAAAGCACAGAAGTGAAAGGGAAAACACAAAAATCTGATGTTGAAGAAAGCAGAGATTAGAGAAAGAGTTGTGGTATATTGTCATTGGTTTCGACTTTATCTCCAGTTCACTTTCGATATAGATTGACTAACACAAAGTTTGAACCAAACTGACACACATGCATTTTTATCATTTACGGGATTAATTTCTACCAACAAAGGTATTTATTACCCATTCTTGCAATGATTCTTGGCAGGAAACTTAAAGGATGATCACAGCATAAAACCATGTGGTGATATGTTGCACCTGGGATCAGATCTAGTGCTGACACTGGCACATAGGAAAGTAGGGGGTGCAGAGGGAGAGGATGCCAAGCAACTCATAGGTTGAGGGACTGGGCTCTGAATTGGGTTGACAAGAGAGGAGAATGGTCGAGTGAGAGGGATAGATAGGGCATTTAATAATGTTCAGTGTCAGGAAGGGAGTTTATAAGGAGGACTGGAGTCAGGGTTAAATAGAGTGGTTGGGTGAGTGGAATAATAGAAGATTTGGACTGGAGTCCATGATTGGGTGAGTTTTGGAGGAGAGTGTGTTTGGGAGAGATAGAAATTGCAACATCTTCTAGAGATCCAAAGCAACACACACAAAATGCTGGAGGAACTCGGCAGGTCAGGCAGTATCTACGGAAATGAGTAGACAGTTGGCATTTCGGGCTGAGACCCTTCTTCAAGACTGAGAAGGAAGGGGAAAGGTACCAAAATAAAAAGGTGAGAGTGAGGGCAAGGAAGCTGGCTAGAAGATGATCAGTGAAGTTCAAGGGCTGGAGAAGAAGGAGTCTGATAGGAGAGGAGAGTGGACTAAAGGAGAAGGGGAAGGAGGAGTGGATCCGGGGGGAGATGATAGGTCGGAAGATGTAAGAAAGAGTGGGGTATAAGGGGGTGGGGAATTTGATTACTAGGAGAAATCGATATTCATGGATTCAGGTTAGAGGCTACCCAGATGAAATATAAGGTGTTGCCTCATTGTGACAGTGGAAGAGACCATGGACTGACATGTCGGAATGGCAATGGGAGGTAGAATTGAAATGGCTGGCCACCGGGAAATCCTGCTTTTTCTGTGATCTGTTCATTATGCTTCCCCAGACTCAACCAACTTATTAACTTATTAACCAGGCCATGTCATAGAGTCACAGAGCAACACGGCACAAGTACAGGCCCTTTGGTCCAATCAACCTATGCCAACTATGTTGTCCAACAGATAGTCAAGATTTCTTTCAATTGGCTCAAACCCTCCATCTACCTGTTCAAGTACTTCTTAATGATACTATTGTACCTGCCTCAAACACTCATTTCTCCATGTTTCAAAGAATAAAGACATAGACTTGCCAACTTGCCCCTGTAACTCTGGCTCTCTCAACCTGGCAACATCTTCATCATTTTTTTCTTCACTCTTTCCGCTTTAGCGTTGTCTTTGCTATAACTGGAGACCAAAACTGTACACAGTACTCCAAGCACAGCCTCACTAACAACTTATAGAACTGCAGTATAATGTCCTAACTCCTATGCTCAATGCATCGGCTGATGAATGTCAGCATGTTAAATGCCTGTTCTTCATCACCCTCTCTATCCTGTGATGTGATCTTCAATGAACAGTGCACGAGGTCTCTCAGATTCATTACCGGTGACTTCTGAGACACACCACTTATCATTGTCCTCCACTTCAGGGAGCAATCTTCATCTGCAGTTCATTTTCATTATAGAGTGACAAACACAAAGTTTGAACCAAATTGACACAGGTGCATTCATATCTTCTTTTATGGGTTTCATTTCTGCCAACAAAGATACATTTTTACAATGTTGTTTGGCAGGAAACTTTTAAAAGATAATCCCAGCATATTTCCTGGCATAGTTTACATATCACTATTTAATTATTTATGATGCAACTGTAACAAAAGCCAGTTTTCCCGGGGATCAATAAAGTATGACTATGACTATGACTATGATTAAAACCATGTGATGAAATGTTCTACCTGGGATCAGAGCCAGTGCTGACACTGCACATAGGAAAATGGCGGGTGCAGAGGCAGAGAGGGCCAAACAACTCATAGGCTGGGGGACCTGGGCTCTGGGCTGGGTTGGCAAGAAGGAAGAGTGGTTGAGTGAATTAGAAATTGTGTCATATTGGAGAGATCCAAAGCAACATACACAAAATGCTGGAGAAACTTGGCAGGTCAGGCAGCATCAATGGAAATGAATGGTCAGTTGGCATTTCAGGCCGAGACCCTTCTTCAAGACTGAGAAGATACCAAAATAAAAAGGTGGGGTAAGGGGAAGAAGATCCACAGTGAAAATGAGGTGGTCAGGGCCAGAGAATTGAAAGTTACTGAAGAGATCGAGAGATGAGAAGAGTTGTGAATGTTGGTAGGAGGGGATGTTGGTTGGAACCAAGGGGGGATAGAATGGAATCGAGATAGGAGAAAATGAGTTCAGTGGGACAGGAGCAGGCGGAGACAGTGGGCTTAGCTAGGCAGTCAGATGTGTGGATCTTGGGTAGGAGGCAGAAGCAAGCAGTGCAGGATAAGGGAAGTGGTGGCAGTGACTGGGAGTTCTCCAGAGTGGATGAAATCAGTGATGGTGTCGGCGACAGTTTTCTGATAGTCTGGAGTGGAAGTCCTCTTTGAGAGGTAGGTATGAGGAGGTGTCTGCGAGTTTTTGCCTGGCCTCAGCAAGGTAGAGGTCAGTGTGTCTCTGTACAACAGTACCCACTTTGTCTGTAGGTTTGATAGTAAGGTTGGAATTGGTGCCGAGAGAGTGGAGGGCAGTGCATTCAGAGGGGGGAAGGTTCGAGGAGGAGAGAGGAATGCTCATGTCAAAATAGTTGATAACTCATCTGCAAGTCGAGATGAGAGATCCAGAGCAGGAAAAGAACCAGAGCAGGGGTCCACGAAGAGAAAAAGGGTTGAGGTTGGGAGAAGGGGACATCAGCGCGGCGAGTGGAATCCCTGCCAAAGTGGGCTCGGAGACAGAGGCAGTGGAAGAGAAGCTCTGAGTCGTGGCAGGTGTGGAACTCACTGGGGTGCAGGCAAAGGGGGACAAATGTGAGGCTCTTACTCACATGTAGTACTGCCTCAGAGAAGGAAGGCTGGAGGGAATGATGAAGACACGGCTAGGATTAGAGCTGGTGGTATCAAAGTTGAAAGGAAGGTTGGGATGTTCAGAGGAGGTGGGGCAAGAGGAAGACGGAGTCTCTGAGAACCCAAGAGCTGATGGTACAGCCTGAGAGACATGGGGTTGCAGAGTGGTGGTTGGGGAAGGGGGGACTGGGCATCTAGCAGCAGCAAGTAAGGTCTCAGCTAGGAGGTGCTGACGATCAAGATTCAGACTGGAGCTGGAACTAGGGGCCATGAATTTTGCAGTCTGACAGTGTCCGGAGTCGTAGGAACCGGCATTGATGGCGATGGAATCCAGGGTCCACTTGGGTTGTTTGGAACTGATGTTGGTAATAGTAGTGTCACCAGATCTTCTGAACATCTCGTAATCAGAAGCCCAGGCTGCGAAGGGTCCCCAGACCTTGAAGTCACTGATGTTGTTCAGGTTGGAGGGAAAGAATCAAGCATAGTATTCCTGTTTTGTGATGATGCAATTGATGGTAGTGTGTGGTAGCGGAGGTTTCACAGGAATGGGTTGCAGAAGAGCTGGGGGAAATTAATGGGCATCTGAAAGAGAAAATATGTTCCACGGAGGTAAGTGGGGAAACGGGACAGATAGATGTATTCTGAGCACGAGCAAAGTAGTGTAGTGCTGAGAATAGAGGTGCTTCCTTGCAAGAATCAATCTGATGGAAAAAACTCAACGGGTCAAGCAGCATCCGTGGAGAAACATTGACTACCCATCTCCCTCCACAGATCCTCCAGCAGATTGATCGTTGCTTCAGAATCCAGCGGCTGCACTCTCTTTTGTCTCCCGCTTCCTTGTAGCTTCAGTGACTGTAGTGTTTGCTTGACTGGAGGAGTTTCCTGCTTGGGTAATCCAGCTTGTGCTGGCAATCCAGAAGATGGTTGGTGGTTAATTGGTTACTGTATATCATCCTGAGCGCAGGTGACCAGTGAGAGACTGGGCAGGCTGAGACATAGATGGAATTTGTCTGAGGGGCAACATTGACAACATGGGTGCCTACAGCTCAGTGAGGTGTGGGACAATTAGTGAAGAGGAGTTTGCAGTATGATGCAATGAGATGTATGGAATTAGAAGGCTGCAAACAATGAAAGAACAGGAAGAGTGACTGATAAAATAACTTGGATCAGCCTTGCATGGGTCTGGGCAGATTTTGGAACTATCCATCACAATATGGACAAAGTGGGAATTTCAAGATGATGCCCTTTTTGATTCTTCCTGACTTTTCAACAAAAGCTGTAGTTTGTACCTATGAAGTTTGGTCTTATGTCAGCAAGGATGGAATTGGAGGCAGCGCGAATAGTGACATAACAAGAGGGGGAAGAGTGACACAGCTGGCACAGTTACTGCATCAGAACACCAGATCCTGACCTTGTAACTAACGGTGGGGAACTCAGACATTCGCCCTGTGATCGTATCCACATGTGCTTTGGTTTCCTTCTTCATCTCAAAGACAGGCAAGTTGGTTGATGAACTAGCCACCATAACCTGTCCTCAGGTGGGGGAATCTGGATGAAGTGATGAGAGAATTAATTGCATTAATACAGGATTAATGTAAACAGTTTGGGGTATGTGGGGTGTCCAGTGAGGGGCAGAACCACTGAAGGAGCTTGTAGCGTCCATTCTGGGGCAGCTCATTCACCTTTGGCTCCCACTGGATGCTCAATTCTCACCTATAGCTGCAAGTAGCTGTTTCCATGTGATGGCAGCCAGACCCCAGTACATCTCTTCAACAGGCAGGCTAAACCAAGTGAGGGTAGCCGGCAGCCTCATACTCTGCTGAGATAGGGACATGCAAAGTTAGCTCCGGCGGACTGGGCAGATGAGATCAACTCACTTTTTCTGCCAGTTTCACTTCCCCAGTCTTTCATACATCTTTCGTACATTTGCCCACTACTTCTTAAATCGCACTGATGGCATAGTCTCCGTAACCCTTCAGGTAGAGAATTACTGAGACCTAATACCCACTGCAAGAAGTTGTTCCTATGCATCTCAGATTTAACTCACTGCCCCTAGTCTTATAACTGTGGGTTGCATTCAATATTCTCCCAAGTGAAAACATCTTAGTATTTACCCCATCCTGTCCTTTCATGATGTTTTAATGAAATCACTCCTCTTTTTTTCTCAACTTCAAACTATATTTTCTTTAGTCACTGAATGATAAGACAACACTATCATCCCAGTAATTAGCCTAGTGAATATCTTTTGGACTTTTGGACTACCTTTATGTCCATTCCTTAGCAAAGGGATTAAAGTTGTACATAATCCTCCAGGCTTGGCTTTATCAGTACTTTCTTATTTCTAAATGTTAACCCTCTTGCAATAAACATCAATATGGCATTTGCCTTCCAAACTACTTGCTGCACCTGCCTGCTAAATTTTTGAGCTTTGAGCATAAGAACACCCAGATACCTCAGAATAGAGGGGCATCCTTTAACAACGGGGATGAGGAGGAATTTCTTTAGCCAGACAGTGGTGAATCTGTGGAATTCTTTGTGGAAGCCAAGTGTTTATGTATATTTAAGGCAGGGGTTGACAGATTCTTGATTGGTCAGGGTATGAAGGGTTAAGGGGAGAGGCTGAGAGGAAAATTGGTTCAGCAATGATGAAATGGCAGAGCAGATTACCTTGGCCAAATGGTGTAAATCTGCTCTAATGTCTTATGGTCTTATAGTTCAGTATTTTGTTCATTCTCTATTTAGATAATATTTCACTTTTATACTCCCATTAGTGAAATGGATAGCCTCACAATTCCCCCACGTCTAATGACATTTGCCAAGTTTTTTTTTCCACTCACACAGTCTATTTATATGAGCGTCACAAAGTCCTAATATCACCAAACCATGCTTATCACCAAACTTATTGGCAAGCCTGTGTACTAAGGACTTTACTTCCTCCTCCTCCTCTGGTTTAATCATAGATAACTATAGGACGAGCATTGATCCTTAGGGCACTCCCACTAGTTATACCCTTTCAGTCTGAAATAAAGGAGTCTTGGTAACTTCAACTCTCTGTCTTCTGTGTGATAAACAATCTTCAGTCCACACCAGTGTGCTCCCCCTAATGCCATGTGCACCAACCTTATCAAGTGCCTTCTGAAAATCCAAATTTGTGTACTGTTTTTATTACATCCCTGAAGGACTCTGGCAAATTTGTCAAATATGATTTACCTTTCAAAAAAACATATTGACTTGGCTTGATGACATCAGGCCTCTCTAAATAAATGGGCACTTCTTCTTTGATAATACTTCAGCATCTTGACAACAACAGATGTTAAACTAACAGGCCTGTAGCTTCCTGCTTTTTATCTCCCTCTTACCTTAGACACACACAGTTTTACAATCCATTGGTTTCTTCCCAGAACTCAGAGATTTAAAAATAAAGTTCAACCAATATTTCCACTATCACTGCAGTCATTTCTACCATTGGGTTCAGTTCATCTGACATCCTTGTCATCCAACAGAAGTCCGATGCAAAGTATTGATTTACGTTATCTGTCCATGTTAATTCCCCAATCTCTCTCTCTCTCTCTAGAGGTCCCACATTTACATCAGCTACCTCTTGCTTTTTCTATATTCATGAAACCCCTCGTTGATTGTTTTGCTATCATCTGCCAGTTTTCTCCCTCTTTATTAACTTCTCAGTCTCTCACTGCTGGTTCCTGTAGGATTTCTCCCTGCATAAGACCATAAGATATAGGAGCAGAATTAGGCCATCTGGCCCATTGAGTCTGCTCCACCATTCAAACATGGCTGATCCTTTTTTTCCTCACCTCCTCAACCCCAGTTCCCAGCCTTCTCCCCGTAATCTTTGATGCCATGTCCTATCAAGAACCTATCATTCTCAGCCTTAAGTACACCCAGTGACCTGGCCTCCACAGCTGCATGTGGTAACAAACTCCAAAAATTCACCACCCTATGGCTAAAGAAATTTCTCTGCATCTCTGTTTTGAAAGGGCAACCCTCTATCCTGAGGCTGTACTCTCTTGTCCTAGACTCTCCCACCATGGGAAACATCCTTTACACTTCTACTCTGTCTAGGCCTTTCAACATTCGAAAGGTTTCAATGAGATCCCCCCTCATCCTTCTGAATTCCAGTGAATTCACAATCAATGTGCGGGGTATGAAGTAGATGCAATGCCTGTCAAGTGAGGTGGGGGAGGGGAAGGAGGAGTTCTGCAGCTAGACATTTCTCAGAGCATAGGACAAGAACAGAAGCTTTGTCACATGGTGCCTGTGCTGACCATAATTTCAAATTATATTAAACCTACCTGCCTTTACAAATTCATATTTTTCCATTCCTTGTGCTAATCTGCCTCACTGAATGTTCCTCATGTTCCACTGTCATATCTGCTTTCACTATTGCCTTGACGGCACATTCCAGGCAACCACCACTATTTGTGGTGGGGAAAAGCCTTGCACATTGCCTTTAAACATTCCTCCTTCCACCTTAAAGCTATGTCCCTGGTAGTATCTGGAAATCAGATTCCTGCTATCTATGCTTCTCATATTTTTATAAACCTCTAAGTTCTCTTCTCAGCCGCTAACACCCCAGAGAATACAAGTTTGTCCAATCTTATAAGTAACGCTTTCTACTCCACACAGCATTCTCGATGGACATTTTCTGCACCCTTCCTGCAATGGAGTGGCCTGAACTGTACACGATGTGCAGAGTGGTGTTCATTAGCTAAACAATGATTTTGTTTTTCTTTGGTTGGACACTATGAAATGTAACCCAGAACATTTTGGGTTTACAAGATCAGTAGAGACCAGAAAGAGAAAGGTGTGAACATTGTCTTTTGAAGGTGATTCTTTTAATCAATCTTAAACCAAGCTCATCATTGTTACAATCAGTAACCATTAAAAAGGTTAAGCAGTGACCTACTGCAGTTTATGAACCAGATACAGTGTGGAAAATGATGATGGATTATCTCTGCAGCTCAGCAAAAGTACGATTATTCAAGTTGGGTCATTTCCTTTGAAAACATTAAATAATTGCATTAATGTGGAAACTAGGAGGTTTGGAATTCAACCAAGTGACTTGTACCATGGCAAATCAAATGGACTGATCTGCCTCTTTCTTTAATATAATACCTCTATTTCAAGTTGCTCAAGCGTTTTTTTTAAAGATCCTACTAAAACACTACTTATAGGCTGAGCCTCTGTTCTTATTTGAAATATTGTCTGGAACCTTTTTCATGACTTTTTGATTATTCAAAATCCTTCTTAGCGTTAAATGCCTTCAGAAGACGGTGAAGGATTCGTACCACATTATGTGTAAACCATGTGCCTTCAAGCTGGAGCTCTGTGCCAAATGTGGGAAGAAGGAGGAGATTGTGCATCTGTAAGTAGCTTGTGCTGGCTTATGCAGTTATTTTAAAAGGAGTGGAGTTAACAGCTGTTTTCATTGAACTGTTTTATCCTGAAAATAACACCTTTCAGTCCTTACAGACAGTGAAAGCAAGATTTTATCTCTTACCCACCTCTTGTTCTTCATATCCACATACATGAAAAGTTGCTGAAGTTTTGTTCCTTCGTGCAGAAATTTGGAAAATTAAGGAAATGGCAGAGACTTTGAACAAATATTTTGTTTTTTTATGATAAGAGTCTAAAGCATCCAAATAATGATAGAAGATCTTTTATGAAAAGGGGGATTTAAAGCAATTGCTATCTCAAAGGAAGAGCTGCAAAGTAATGAGATAAAAGGTTGATAGTTCCTCGGACCCTAATGGTTTGCATTCTAAAATGCAAATGGCAGATTAGTAACAGATGCAATAGTTGTACTCAGAGAAATTTCCCAATTTCTGTATAGGCTTCAGTGGATCGGAAAAACCACAAATATAACAAATATATTCAAGAATGGAAGGAGAAAATTTGTCATTGGCAAGTAATAGCATCAGTAGAACCATATTGTTAAGGTCCATAATAAAGCAAGGTGAATTGACAAATTTAGAGTTTAGTTTTGTGACTAGTAGAGTGGATATAAAGGAACCAACTGATATTGTACATTTGGATTTCTAAAAGGCACTTGATAATAAAAGACGTTTAATATGATATCTATTATTTATTCAAGAGATGTGAGCTCAGTTTGAGCTGCTGCAGTCCTTGAGATGTGGAGGGTGTTACAGGATTTTGACCCAGTGACAATGAGTGACTGGTGATATATTTCTAAATCCAATTAATCTGTGGTTTGGGAGACAAGTTTTGAATGGTTCTGATCCCATGCTTTTGTTGTCTTTGTCCTTCTAGTTGTTGTAGGTCATGAAATGCTATTACTGCTCAGAGTTTGTACTTCCCTCCCCTTCCGCTCTCCTCTCATATCCCAAGGATGTTCCTGTTAGTAGGCCTTGTAACTTGTCCTGTGATTAGGTTATGGTTAATAGGTGAGTTGCTGGGCGATACAGCTCGTTGGGCCAGAAGCTCCCCCTCCTGTCTTCTCCTATCATTTTGGATCTCCCCCTCCCCCTCCCACTTTCAAATCTCTCACTAACTCTTCCTTCAGTTAGTCCTGACGAAGGGTCTCGGCCCGCTGCCTGGCCTGCTGTGTTCACCAGCAACTTTGATGTGTGTTGCTCTGGTACTGTTGCTGTTTTTTTTCTGATTTGCCCTGTCTCCTGTGATTCCTCTCTGATTACATACAGCAGAGAGGAACTTCTAAAGATTAGTGAATCTGCCACCAACTGTTCTCCACCGTTTATGGATACTTTTACGGAGGTTTTGGTCCGAGGTGCTGCAGCAGCTCTGACTGGTCTGTGTGCAAGATGCCGTAGAGGGAAGCAAGCTGGCACGCTCGTTAAACAGACAGCGGGGATTTCGATCTGCGCTCCCGTCGATTCACCTGGCAAATGTCTGTTCTCTTCTCAACAAGATGGATGAACTGCTACTCAATAAAACTCGCGGCGATTTTTCCAGATCCACCGCTTTGTGCTTTATTGAAACTTGGCAGGGTGAGCACATCCCGGACAACTCACTGCAACTTCTGGGATTCCAACTCTTTCGAGTGGACCGAGATGCGGGACTCTCGTGGAAAGGGAGAGGAGGCGGAATCTGTTTCTACATAAACGAAGGTTGGTGCACGGAGGTCACAGTATTAGGAAAATCATGCATTTCACATCTAGAGACAATTCTTAAAAACTGTAGACCGTTTTATTCACCGCGGGAGTTCTGGTGAATTATTCTGGTCGGTGTCTACATTCCACCTCAGGCCTGCGTCAGGGAGGCGCTACAACACCTGACTGACCAGATAACTAAAGTGGAGAACAAACATCCAGCCTCCTTGCTCATTGTTCTTGGTGATTTTAACAGAGCAAACCTTGGCCACGAATTGCCAAAATTTAGACAACATATTAAGTGCCCCTCTAGGGACACTAACATACGAGACCACTGCTACACGACGATAAAGGATGCATATTGCTCTGTTACACAGGCAGCCTTGGGACTCTCTGACCACTGCCTGGTTCACCTTCTCCCCACATACAGGCAGAAACTAAGATTGGTTAAGCCTGTTATCGGGACAGTCAGGAGATGGAACAACGAGTCAAAGCTGGAACTTCAGGCCTGTTTCGACTGCACGGATTGGAGTGTCTTTGAGGCTGCAGCTACAGATCTTCATGACCTGTCTGACATCGTGACCTCATACATCAGTTTTTGTGAAGACGTGCATTCCAGCAAAAACCTTCTGCACATTCAACAACAACAAGCCCTGGTCCACATCACAACTCGGGCAGCTTCGTCGGGAGAAGGAAGAGGCGTACAGAAGAGGGGACAGGCTTCTGTATGAACGAGCCAGGTACCCACTGACAAGGGAGAATAAGGCAGCGAAGAAGCGCTACATTGGAAAACTGCAAAACAGGTTTTCAGACAATGACCCAGTGTCAGTGTGGAAGGGGCTCCAAGAGATCACCAACTACAAGAAACCATTCCCCCCAGGCTGTGGAGAACCATCAACTGGCTGACGATCTGAACAAGTTTTATTGTAGATTCGACACCTTCATTCGCCCCAGCCAAAACACAGACCTACCTGCAATCCCCATCATCCATCACCCCGATATCTCAGTATCCGCTTTCTCACCCCACATTACAAAAACTGCTCCCCCTACCCTCCCCTTCACTTCAGCCCTCTTGTACCTGCACTCAGGATCTGTGAGAGGGAGGTGAGTCAGCTGTTCTGGAGGCAGAAGACCAAGAAAGCGCCAGGCCCAGACGGCGTGTCGCCCTCCTGCCTGAAGACCTGTGCTGATCAGCTGGCCCCCGTCTACACACGGATCTTCAATAGATCACTGGAGCTGTGTGAAGTCCCTCATTGCTTTAAGCGCTCGATTATCATTCCAGTCCCTAAGAAACCCACTATCAAAGGACTAAATGACTACAGGCCTGTTGCCTTGACATCTGTGGTCATGAAGTCCTTTGAGAGACTAGTGTTGGCTCACCTGAAGGACATCACAGGCCCCCTGCTGGACCCCCTGCAGTTTGCTTATCGGGCAAATAGGTCAGTGGATGATGCAGTCAACATGGGACTGCATTACATACTACAACACCTCGACAACCCAGGAACTTCTGCAAGGGTCCTGTTTGTTGACTTCAGCTCGGCGTTCAACACCATCGTGCCAGAAATCCTCCACTCCAAACTCACCCAGCTCACTGTCTCCCCCGCCATCTGTCAGTGGATCACAAGCTTCCTGACTGACTGGGTGCAGCAAGTGAGGCCGGGGAGCATCATTTCTAGCACCCGGACAATCAGTACTGGTGCCCCCCAGGGATGTGTGCTTCCCCCACTGCTCTTCTCCCTTTACACTAATGACCGCACCTCACAGCATCCATCTGCTAAACTCCTGAAGTTTGCAGACGACACAACTGTTATTGGCCTTATCTGAGATGGTGATGAGTCTGCATACAGACGGGTGGTGGAACAGCTGGCCCTCTGGTGTGGTCAGAACAATCTGGAGCTAAATACGCTCAAGACTGTGGAGATGACAGTGGACTTTAGGAAGAGCCCCCCAATACTCCCCCCACTCACTATACTCAACAGTATTGTGTCTGCTGTGGAGACCTTCAGGTTTCTGGGTGTCACAATCTCCCAGGACCTGAAGTGGACACCCAACGCGGATACTCTTATCAAAAAGGCTCAGCAGAGGTTGTATTTCCTATGTCAACTCAGGAAGTACAACCTGCCTCAGGAGCTGCTGATTCAATTCTATTCAGGAATAATCCAGTCTGTTCTCTGTTCATCCATCACTGTCTGGTTTGGATCAGTTACCAAACAAGACAAGAATAGACTCCAAAGAACTGTCAGGGCTGCAGAAAGGATTATTGGTGTGAAGCTGCCCTCGATCCAGGACTTGTATGCATCCAGAGTCAGGAAGCGAGCAAGCAGCATCATTGTAGACCCATCACACCCTGGACATCACCTGTTCCAACTACTTCCTTCTGGCAGGCGCTTTAGATCACTGTATGCCAGGACAAATAGATACAAGAACAGTTTCTTTCCGTATGCCAACAGTCTTATGAACACTTGAATTTTAGTCTATTATAAACCAAGTCCACCTGTACATAAGAAGGTTCACCAGATTGATTCCTGGGATGGCAGGACTTTCATATGAAGAGAGACTGGATGAACTGGGCTTGTACTGGTTGGAATTTAGAAGATTGAGGGAGGATCTGATTGAAACGTATAAGATCCTAAAGGGATTGGACAAGCTAGATGCAGGAAGATTATTCCCGATGTTGGGGAAGTCCAGAACGAGGGGCCACAGTTTGAGGATAGAGGGGAAGCCTTTTAGGACCAAGATTAGGAAAAATTTCTTCACACAGAGAGTGGTGAATCTGTGGAATTCTCTGCCACAGGAAACAGTTGAGGCCAGTTCATTGGCTATATTTAAGAGGGAGTTAGATATGGCCCTTGTGGCTACGGGGGTCAGGGGGTATGGAGGGAAGGCTGGGGCGGGGTTCTGAGTTGGATGATCAGCCATGATCATAATGAATGGCGGTGCAGGCTCGAAGGGCCGAATGGCCTACTCCTGCACCTATTTTCTATGTTTCTATACACAGGCTTACCTCATTGCATATAATTCACGAGTATTTGCACTATTGTTTTGTTTGCTTTTTGATTCTGTAGAACGAGAGCTCAGGGAAACTGGCATCAAATTCCCTGTATGTGTCCACATACTTGGCGATAATAAAGGATTCTGATTCTGATTCTATTTGGGGTGTCTGTATACAACTTCCCATGAGGGTCTTTTAACCCTTGCAGTTTCTGAGCTACATGACAATGATTCAACACCTATGTAACTTCTTTTCATTTTTTACCATCAGAGCCACGCCACCCCCTCTGCCTACCTGCCTGTCCGTTTGATACAGTGGATGTTAAGCTCCCAGTTTAACAATAAACTGCTATCTGGTGGATAGGACATCTCTCCATCTGTAGATCTTCAGGCAAAGCCAGCTTGATAATATTCCACCAGTTTTCTGGTCTGGACTGATTGGCGCTGTCCAGAAACACCAGGATCGAGTGTTGGTCCAGATTCGTCTTTCAACTGGGAATTCTGCTTGGATAAGTTGCAGTGCCAATCCATCTTGTTCACTAGCATGTTCTAGAATGAGGGATTTCACTTGGATGTCCCTGATGTGGTTTGAATGCCAACAGTGTACACTACCATCCTCAAGTACTGAAGAAACTTGTTGGCACGCTTTCTCCACAACTTTTCTTTCATCCACCTTTGCCTCTCTGGGTTCGGGTGAACATAAACTAGGGGCAGGTGTAGCACTTGTTTCGCTTGCAAGGATAAGTGTCAGGAGGCAAATCAGTGGGAGGGACGAACGGACAAGGGAGTCGCGATCCTTGTGGAAAGCAGTAAGTGGTGGGGGGGGGGAGGAGGGAATGATGTGCTTGGTGGTGGGATCCTGCTGGAGATGGCGGGTATTATGGAGGATTATGTGCTGGGCGCGGAGGCTAGTGGGGTGGTGGGTGAGGACAAGAGGAGCCCCATCCCTGGTGGGGTGGCGGGAGGATGGAGTGAAGGAAGATGTGTCTGAAATGGAAAGATGCGGTTGAGGGCAGCATTGATGGTGAAGGAAGGGAAGCCACTTTCTTTGAAGGAGGAGGACATCTTGGTTCTGGAATGAAAAGCCTCATCCTGAAAGCAGATCCGGTCAATACCAAGGAATTGAGAGAAGGAGATAGTGTTTTTACAAGTAACAGGGAAGGATGAGGTATAATTCAGGTAGCTATGAGAGTCAGCGGGCTTATGGTACATTAATGGATAAGCTGTCTCGAGAGATGGAGACAGAGCGATTGAGAAAGAGGAGGGAAGTGTTGAAAATGGACCAGGTAAATTTGAGGGCAGGATGGAATTTGGAGGCAAGGTGGACAAGCTCCACGTGGGTGCAGGACGCAGTACCAATGCAGTCATTGATGAAGTGTAGGAAAAGTTGGGGAGTGACACCAGTGTAGGCTTGGACCACAGCCTGTTTTATATAGCCAACAAAAAGGCAGTCATAGCTGGGACCCATGCGAGTACCGGTGGCTACACCTTTTGTTTGGAGAAAGTGGAAGGAGCTAAGGGAGAAATTATTGAGAGAGAGGACAAGTTCTGCCAGATGGAGGAGAGTGGTGGTGGAGGGGAACTAGTTGGGTCTGGTGTCCAGAAAGAAATGGAAAATGGAGAGCTTTGAGCCTTCCTGGTGGAGGATGGAGGTGTAAAGGCAGTGGATATCCATAGTAAAAGTAAGATTCTCGGAGCCAGGGAACTTGAAATCATTGAAATAATTAAGAGTGTGCAAAGTGTCATGAAGGGACTGAACCGGGGGTGGGGTGGGGTGGGGGGGGGTGCGGATAAAACTGAGCCAAGGTATGCAGGTACAAGTTCAGTGGGGCAGGAACAAGCAGAAACAATGGGCCTACCTGGACAGGCAGGTTTGTGGATCTCGGGTAGGAAGTAGAAACGGGAGGTGCGGGGTAAGGGAACTAAGAGGTTGGAGGTAGTGGATTGGAGATCCTCCAAGTTAATAAGGTTGGTGATGGTGTGGGAGACAACGGCCTGGTGCTCCTTAGTGGGGTTCTGTTCGAGGGTTAAGTAAGAGGAGGTTTCTGACAGTTGTCACTGGACCTCAGCAAGGTAGAGGTTAGTCCTCCAGACTACTACAGCACACCCCCCCCCCCCCACTAATCTGTGGATTTCAGGTGAGGTTAGGATTGGTGCAAAGAAAGTGGAGAGAAGTGAGATTGGAATTGGAGAGGGGAGTGGTGAAGTCAAGACGGTTGATGTCACGTCAGCAGTTAACAATGAAAAGATCAGTAAGCAGAAGACCAGAGTGGTGCCTCCAGGAAGAGGAGGAGGAGGAGGAAGAGGGTTGAAAACAGGAGAAAGGTCATCAGTGCAGGGTGGAGAGCTCTTGCCAAAGAAGTAGGCCGGAGGCAGAGGCGGCAGAAGAAGAGCTCAGTGTCATGGCAGGCGCGAAACTCAGAGGTGTGGGTGCAGGGGGACAAAGGTGAAGCCCTTGCTGAGGACAGAACATTCTGCCTCAGAAAGGGGTATGTCAGAGGAGATGGTGAAGACTCGGCACGAATGAGAGCTGGGATCAGAGCGGGGAAGAGGGTTGATGGTGTCGGGGGGAGGGTTGGAGTGTTCAGGGAAGGTGGTATGAAAGGAAGTCTCTGCAGACCCAGGAGCTGGCGGTGGGACCTGAGGGACACGGGATTGCAGTGGTGGTGGGGGAAAGGGAGACGTTTCCAGTGGCAGCACGTGAAAACCTGGATTGGAGATGCTGTTGGTCAAGGCAGGAGGCAGAGTTGGAGGTTGCACAATCGCCACTGAGGGCGTCTGAGGTCGTTGGAACCCCCATCGATGGCGATGGAGTCTGGTTTCTGAATCTGCTCAGGATCGTTAGAACCACTGAAGTCGGCAGCAGGTAACGTGGTCTGGAGATGTCCATGCCTGCCAGCATTGGAGATGGTAGGTTCTACAGGCTAGTGTGGCCTCATAACGACTTTCACTCACAGACAAGAAAAAAACCTGCAGGTGCTGGACATCCAAGTTTCCAATCACGAACAATTGTGATGAAGCCATACTCAGGTTGGAGAAGCAACACCTTGTATTCAATCTGAGTAGCCTCCAGCCTGATGGCATGAACGTCGATTTCTCGAACTTCCAATAATGCTCCCTCCACTTCACCATTCCCCCAATCCCATTTTCTTCTCACTTCATCTCTTTGCCTGCCAATCGCCTCCCTCTGGTGCTCCTCCCCCTTTTCTTTCTTCCGTGGCCTTCTGTCCTCCAGTATCAGATTTCCCCTTCTGCAGCCCTTTATCTTTTTCACCAGTCAACTTCCCAGCTCTTTACTTCACCCCTCCCCCTTGCTTTGTTACTCTGACTCTTTTTTTCTCCCCCCCCCAGTCCTGATGAAGGGTTTCAGCCCAAAACGTTGACTGTACTCTTTCCTGTAGATGCTGCCTGACCTACTGAGTTCCTCCAGCATTTTGTGTGTTGCTTGGATTTCCAGCATCTGCAGATTTTCTCTTGTTTGTGATTGGACCTCAGCACTATCACTCTGGTTCCCATCCCCCTGCCAAATTAGTTTAAACCCTTCCGCAAACCTGCCTGCAAGGATATGAGACTCCTTTGGGTTCAGGTGTAACCCTACCCTTTTGTACAGGTCATACCTTCCCCAGCGGAGATCCCAGTGATCTATAAATCTAAACCCCTGCTCCCTGCACCAGTTCCTTGGTCACTCAATCAGGTGCCAAATCATCCTATTCTTGTCCTCACTGGCGCGTGACACAGGCAGCGATCCAGAGATTACTACCCTAAAGATCCTGTTCTTTTGCTTTCTACCTAGCTCCCTAAAAGCTCTTTTCCCAGCCTCCTCACCTTGTTTACTTATGTCATTAGGGCCAATATGCACCAAGACTTCTGGCTGCTCATCTTTGCCCTTGAGAATGCCATTGACCTGATCTAAGATACCCCTGACCCTGGTACCAGAATGACAATATACCATCTGGGTGTCTCTATTGCACCCACAGACTCTCATTTCTGTTCCTCTAACTATAGAATCTCCAATCAACAGGGCAATCCTCTTCACCTCCCAACTCTTGAGCTACAGCACCAGATTCCATGCTAGAGATAGTCACTGTGTTCGTCACCCTCAACAGTATCTAAAGTTGTATACTTATTATTGAGGGGAATGGCCACAGGTGTACTCTGCACTTGTTGTGCATTTCCTCTACTTCTCCTGACAGTCACCCAGTTACCTGTCTCCTACAACCTAGGGGAGTTAATGTACTGTATTTTAATGGCTGTGGAGTATAGGTAATGACCTTGGGACACAGGGGAGAGATTCTTTGCTCTTCTAACTGTGACACTGGATATTTTGCATCCAGCTAAGGAAGCTTAGTTTGAGAGGAAGCATTCTGATCCAGAGGAGAGAGTGAGACAGAGATGATACATTTATAAATCAATTCAATCTGATCAAATGGCTCTGTGTCTGTTGATACCTTCTGCTAAACAAAAATCATTTTGGTATTTTTGATTGCTTTGCTGTTCTTTGCAGATTTTTGGTAGGAGACAATGAAAAGCATAACATTTGATGTTTCAGATACTTAATGCAACTAAATACAGAAATCTTTGTATTTTCTTACATTTGGGAACTGGCAGCAACATGTTATTGAGATTGAAAAGTGCTGTGTGCTAAATCATTCTCTGCTGTCGGGTGGCACTCTAACATCTTCCTTTGGCCCAGATTTCCTGTGAACCGTTGGTAATTTCTGGAGTAAACACTGATGTAGATGTTCTTGTATAGTAAAAATACTACAAGAAGCAGAAAGGTAGGGGAAACTAAGAGATAAGGTTCTACAGTATTTCCTGACACTGGCAAGCTGCCTACATATCCCTTCACCGCAGTGTATATCTGCAGTGAACGATAGGCGGATGATGTCCAGTATAAGGAGGTGAGTCAAGAGCTAGCTAGTCAAGAGTAATAGGCAGGTGGAGGAAGGGAAAGTAGAAATGGTAACAGGGGTGATGGTTAGAAACCTTAAGGGGTGCTGATAACGGAATCTGATGATAAATGAAGGTGGAACATGGAATCAAGTGAGAACATAAGAAATAGGAGCAGGAGTTGGCCCTCTGGCCCGTCAAACCTGCTCCGCCATTCAATAAGGTCATAGCTGATCTGGCCACCTACCTGCCATTTTCCCCCATAACTTTTAATTCCCCTACTAAGCAAAAATCTATCCAACCTTGCCTTAAATATATTTACTAAGGTAGCTTCTACTGCTTCAGTGGGCAGAGAATTCCACAGATTCACCACTGTCCGAGGAAAAGCAGTTCTCCTCATCTCCGTCCTAAATCTACTCCCCCGAATCTATAGCCTATGTCCCTTTGAGGCTATGGAGATGGGCATTTGGAAACAGTGGGGGAGGGAATCTCTGGAAGGAATGTGTGGGTGATGTGTAGATTGAATGTCTGAGGGAGGGGAAAGAAACAAGGTAATGGGGGCTGGTGATGATGTCAGAAGAATTGTGTGGGTTAGGAGCAGAGGGAAAAAGGATGGGGGTAGGGGGGAGAGGTTGGATCAATATACTGGCCTCAACAGTGACGTGTGCATTTGGGACATGACTATTTCAACCACATTTTTATGTCAGAAATTCAACCATGATTGGAAGCACTAAACATGTCTGTTTAGTAGTGACGACATTTATACTCTTTCTCAAATTCATTCCATTAAAAAGCTGAGACTTCTATACTGTCCTGTCATGTGAGGGGAAATGTCCTGTCATGTGAGGAGAGACTTCTAGCATCGATTTTGATGGCATTGAGAGTCAGCCACCCCAGCAGCATTTACGAGCTGACTATCAGTTTCTTCAGTTTTGTGGGTAGGGCTTGTTCTTGCCCTGCTGCTTCACTGTGATGATCCAATTCACAGGACAAGATATCAAAATATATTTATTATCAAAGTACATGTATGTCACCATATACTGTACAACCTGGGTTATTTTTGCAGGCATTCACAGTAGGACAACAATACAATCAATGTGCCAAAAGGAAGACGAGCTGTACAAAAACTGGAGTGCTGGAAACTGCTCTACAGATAAATTTTCCAACGGGGAGCTGAAGAGGACCACCATTACAGAATAACCATAGCATAGAAAGAGGCCATTCTGTCCATACCAAGTATTATGAAGGCTCATTATGACTTTGCTCTTAAATCCTCTCTTCATAAAGCCCCAGATCCTACAATTACTTTTTCAACCTGCTCTTTTATTCCCTTTATTTCCACTCTTTGCTTTCTGCCAATCAGTCGCTGCTTTATCCATGCTAGAATCTTTCCTGCAATATCATGGGCTTGTGTGGCATCTTGTCAAAAGCCTTCTTAAAATCCAAGTTCATAACAGCTATACCCTCCAGTGAACATAAACCTCCATGGTACTCTGTAGAAAAGAGCAGAGGAATTTTCCTTGGTGTTATGAGAGAGTGTTTATCTTGTCAAGGATGGACACCACAGTGGATATTTGGTTGTACCCGTTTCAAGAGGCTGCATTACGGATCTGCAGACATGCATTTGCATCCTAGCATGGTACCTGGTTAAATTGAAATCTGGAATAAAAAGTTGTAAAACATTCAGACTCCCATGAAAACCCTTCCTTATTTGGGTAGAACATCTGTGCTTAATTTGTCTTGGCTTCAAATACCAGTCCCACAGCAATCTGATTGACACCTCTGAAATGGATTAGTTATTCGGTCAATTCACAACCAGTTGTAGATAGATAATAACTGCTCTCTGCTTAATATTTCTGACTTCTCTTTGAAGAACCTGATGGATGAAAATTGGCTATTGCAATTGCAACTCTGACTACACTCTTTTTTAATAAAAGAAATTGTCTCTCGATAATATTGGGACAAAAATAATCATGTATTGTTTTCCTTCTGTTCATGTTTGCTGAATAAGGAAGCTGACGTATCTTTTTCTCCCCACTTCTCAGATTGTCCTCTTCAGAAACCCAAAATAGAGAAGGTGATGCTGAAACAGATCCTGACACAAGAAGTTGCATAAAAGGGAGCGAAGGCAATGGAGATGCTGAATGTACTGATGACTCTGATTTTGATGGTGATGATGAGAGCGACAGAGCAAAGTCCATTGAGACTTTAACTTGTGTATCCAACCAACAAACTAATGCACCATTGAAGAGCAAACAGATGACAGCCCAGGGAGAACTGAACTTTTCTAGCTTGAATCTTGAGGATTGAGCAACAGCCAGTATAAATGAAACAGCTTGATCGTTACTATGTTTGGTTACATAACTGTATACTAGGTTCAGTATATCTGACATGAATGTCAACCAAAGCATGTTTTTCTAGCTGCTTTGCACAGATAGGAACATGTAATATTGTCAGAATAATACTGTGAAAGAGAGAGTGGAGAAATTAGTGCAAGCATATTGACTGCTAGTTTCAGTCCACCAGATCCACTGTCTGAACTGAATGTGCAGCAGTGGATGTTGTGAACAGCTGATGCTCATACACTGTGCGCTCAGGTCTAAACACAGATGTCTTTATCATAATGAGGCAATTGATTAAACTAATGACTTAGAGAATTATGAAAGATGTGACCTAACCATATGTAGGGTATAATTTCTATTAATGACACAAGTATTATTTGAATTCGTGAAAATTTGGCATTATTATTAACTTGAGCTGTTGCTACAAAGTGGAACAATTTATATTATTGTAGTGGTTAGACTTTCTCTTTATTCTGAAAAATTTGTATTTTATAAATTCTCTAAAATAAAATACAATCTTGAGTACCTTCTGCCGAGTCACATAAATAAAACCACAAAATGCACTCAATGCCCACTTTATTAACTACAGGGCTTCTGCTGCTGTAGCCCATCCACTTCACTTCGATGTGCTGTGCTTTCAGAGATGCTCTTCAGTATACTGTTGTAACATGTGGTTATTTGACTTGCTGCTGCCTACCTGTCCACTTGAACCAGTCTGGCCATTTTCCTCTGCCCTTTCTCATTAACAAGGCCCTTTTACCCATAGAGCTGCTGTTCTCTGGATGTTTTGTGCACCATTCTCTGTAAACTCTAGAGGCTGTTGTGTGTTAAAACCCCAGGAAATCTGTTTCTGAGATACTCAAACCATCCCGTTTGGTGCCAGCAATCATTCCACTGACAACGTCACTTAGATCACTTTTCCTCTCCATTCTGATGTTTGGTCTGAACAATAACTTGCCTCTTGACCATATCTGCATGCTTTTATGCATTGAGTTTTTGCCATGTGATTGGCTGACTAGATATTTGCATTAATGAGCAGATGTACCTAATAAAATGGCCACTGTGTACACTCAGTAATCTCTTTCTGGGTTATTGATCTATTTTGGAATATAGAACACAGAAGAATGTAGCATAGTACGGTCCTTTTGGCACATGATGTTTTACCAACGTTATGACCTTCTCCAAGATCAATGTAATCCTTACCTCCTACATAGCCCTCCATTTTCCTTTCATCTGTGTGCCTATCTAAGAGTATCTAAAATGTCCCGAAATTATGTGCCTCTATCACCACCTGCCACAGTGCATTACAGGCACTTTCCACTGTGTGTGTGTGTGTGTGTGTGTGTGTGTTTTTTAAAAAAAACTACCCCAGTTATCTCACCTCCTCTCTTTCCCCCACCCCACCATACCTCACCATACTTCCCTTTAATCACCATAAAAGTATGTCCTCTTGTATTTGCCATTGCCACCCTGGAAAAAAGGTGCTGACTATGCACTCTATGCCCTTTATCAACTCCTATACCTCTACCAAATTTCCTCTCATCCTCATTTGTCCTGAAGGTAACTCACTCAACCTTTCCTCAGAAGATCTGTTTGCTAATCCAGACTGCATCTTGTCTAAAGCATCCACATCTTTCCTGCAATGAGATGACCAGAAGAGAACACAATCCTATAAGTGTGGGTCTGACCAGAGTCTCATAGAACTGCAACATTATCTCACGGCTCTTGAACTCAATCTCCTGACTAATGAAGGCTAATGTACCATAAAAAGCAGAAGTAGGCCATTCAGCCCATCGAGTCTGCTCCACTATTCAATCATGGGCTGATCCAATTCTTCCAGTCATCCCCACTCCCCTGCCTTCTCCCCATACCCTTTGATGCCTTGGCTAATCAAGAACCTATCTATCTTTGCCTTAAATATACCCAATGACTTGGCCTCAACAGTTGCATGTGGCAACAAATTCCATAGATTTACTACCCCCTGACTAAAGTAATTTCTCCGTATCTCTGTTCTAAAAGGACATCCTTTAATCCTGAAATTGTGCCCTCTTGTCCTAGACTCTCCTACCATGGGAAATAACTTTGCTATATCTAATTTGGAATGTTTCTATGATATCCCCCCTCATTCTCCTGAACTCCAGGGAATACTGCCCAGAGAGCTGCTGTATGACTTAATAACTTGCGTGCAAATTTGAGGGATCTGTGGACTTGGGCCCCAAGATCCTGCCATTGTTTGACCTTCCAAAGTGTATCACTTCACACTTTCCTGGATTGAACTCCATCTGCCACTTATCAGGCCACTTCTGCATCCTCTCAGTGTCCCATTGTCATAGGTTACTATGACAATGCTATCCACAACACCACCGACCTATGTGCATACTTACTAACCCATCCTTCCCCTTCCTCATCTGAATCATTTATAAAAATCACAAAGAGCAGGGGTCCTAGAAATCCAGGTAGAATACACTCCATCTGCTTCCACTCTCTGTCTTGTGTGGCAAGCCAAGCTAAATCCATGCAAGTTTTTCTTCTTTCTTTTTCAATCTTTTTATTAATTTCAAAATATAGAAACAAAACATAGCAATAATACAGATAATATGAGATGTATTGTTACACTTAAAAAAAGAGTAATTGCAAAACCAAATAGTGGAAATTACCAAAACTCCCATACATGTAGAACTGATCACGGATAATATAAAGCAAAAAAAAAAGGAAAAAGACAAAAAAAAGAAAAAAAAACCCACCCCAAAAGAAAAAAAAACAACTAAACTAAACTAAAAGACTTGGGCAAAACTAACAACTTAAAAATGGAAAAGAAGAAAACCTCAGCGTCGACGCCTCCATTCCCCTCCAACAACAGTACAGAGAAATAAAACCAGTTTGGAAATGATCAAATTACATCAAATGAAAATGCTGAATAAATGGCCTCCAAATTTTTTCAAACTTAATAGAAGGGTCATAAACTGTACTTCTAATTTCTCCAAATTCAGACACACCATAGTTTGTGAAAACCAATGAAATACTGTAGGAGGGTTGATCTCTTTCCAATTCAACAAGATGGACCTTCTAGCTATTAAAGTAAGAAATGCAATCATCCTTCGTGATGAAGAGGTTAAATTATTTGAGTCTATCATTGGTAATCCAAAGATAGCAGTAATTGGATGAGGTTGTAAGTCTAGATTTAGGGCCGTTGAAATAATATCAAAAATATCTTTCCAATATTTCTCCAACAAGGGACATGACCAAAACATGTGAGTTAAAGAAGCAATCTCAGACTGGCATCTGTCACATATTGGATTAGTATAAGAGTAATAACGAGATAGTTTATCTTTGGACATATGAGCCCTGTGAACTACTTTAAACTGTATCAACCTATGCTTAGCACATACAGAGGATGAATTCACCAACTGAAGAATTTTTTCCCATTTTTCAGTCGGTATATTAATCTCAAGTTCTCTTTCCCAGTCAGCTTTAATTTTATTAGAGGCATCAGGACATAAATTCATAATTATATTATATACAATTGCTATTACACCTTTCTGAGAAAGATTTAAGTCTAAGATTTTTTCCAAAGTGCCCATTGGATATGGGTGTGGAAAATTAGGAGAGACAGTAATTAAAAAGTTTCTAATCTGTAAATATCTAAAAAAGTGAGATCTGGGTAAGTTATATTTATTAGAGAGTTGATCAAAAGACATAAAACAGTTATCCAAGAATAAATCGTGAAAAGATATTATACCTTTGGTTTTCCAATCAAAGTAAGCTTGATCCATCATGGAAGGTTGAAAAAGAAAATTTGATATAATGGGACTTGCTAGAATGAATTGATTAAACCCAAAAAATCTTCGGAATTGAAACCATATACGTAAAGTATGTTTAACTATTGGGTTATTCATTTGTTTATATGATTTAAAAGAAGTAAAAGGAAGTAAAGTTCCTAAGACCGAACCCAAGGAAAACCCTTGTAATGAATTAGATTCAAGATTTACCCAATGAGGGTTTAAAGATGCGTCCAAATCTTGTAGCCAAAATTTTAAATATCGAATATTAATTGCCCAATAATAGAATCTAAAATTTGGGAGGGCAAGTCCCCCCTCCTTCTTGGATTTCTGTAAATATCTTTTACCTAACCTAGGATTTTTATTCTGCCAAATATATGAGGAAATTTTTGAATCCACGTTATCAAAAAAAGATTTTGGGATAAAAATTGGAACCGATTGAAATATATACAAAAATTTAGGCAAAATGATCATCTTAATAGAATTAATCCGACCAATCAAAGACAAAGAGATTGGGGACCATTTGGTAAATAAAAGTTTAATCTGATCAATTAAAGGTAAAAAATTAGCTTTAAATAAATATTTATATTTTTTGGTAATTGTTATCCCTAAGTATATAAATGAATCAGTAACCAATTTAAATGGTAAACGTCCATAAATAGGTACATGCTTATTTAAAGGGAATAATTCACTCTTACTAAGATTCAATTTGTAACCAGAAAAGTTACTAAATTGAGCTAACAGATCTAAGATAGCAGGAATTGACTTCTCCGGGTTAGAGATATATAACAACAAATCATCTGCATATAATGATAGTTTATGTATTTCATTTCCACGGGTAATACCAACAATATTTGGCCAGTCACGGATAGCAATTGCTAAAGGTTCAAGAGCAATATTAAATAGTAAAGGACTAAGAGGGCAACCTTGCCTATTACCGCGAAAAAGACGGAAAAAAGGAGATCTATAATTATTTGTACAGACCGAGGCTACCGGGGAGTAATATAACAATTTAATCCAAGATATAAATGTCAAATTAAAATTAAATTTCTCAAGAACATTAAATAAATAAGGCCATTCAACTCTGTCAAAGGCTTTCTCAGCATCTAATGAGATAATACATTCCGGAGTAGTAAGTGAGGGGGTATAAACAATATTCATTAACCTCCTAATATTAAAAGATGAATAGCGATTTTTAATGAATCCGGTTTGATCCATGGAAATAATTTGAGGTAACACCTTCTCCAGTCTAGTAGCTAGAATTTTTGAAAAAATTTTTGAATCTACATTCAGAAGAGATATCGGTCTGTAGGATGCACAATCCGTAGGATCTTTATTCTTTTTAAGAATTAAGGAAATAGAGGCTTCATAAAACGATTGTGGTAATTTACCTAAACTAATTGCTTCCTTAAATATTCTAGACAACTTAGAAGAAAGAATGGAGGAAAAAAATTTTAAAAATTCCACTGTAAACCCATCGGGACCGGGTACTTTACCGGAATTTAATGATGAGATTGCAGTTATTATTTCTTCCTCTGAAATGGAAGTTTCTAATGATAGGCAATCTTCGGGAGATAGTTTCAGAAAACGCAATTTACTTAAAAAATCATGCATGAAATTAGAATCATGAGGAAAATCAGAATGATATAAAGAGGTATAAAATTCTTGAAAGGTTTGGTTTATCCCAACATGATCAACTGTGAAAGTATCATCCCGTTTGCGGATCTTAGTAATTTGACGTTTAACCGAATCAAATTTCAATTGGTTAGCCAGTAATTTACCCGATTTATCACTATGAATATAAAAATCACTTCTAGTTCTCATTCATTTTCGATCAAGGATGTTAATAATAAGCTATGTTCCAATTGGAGTTCAACTCTGTGTTTGCACAGCTCCTTGCTAGGAGAAATAGCATATTTTTTATCAACTTCTTTAATTTTATCAACCAGTAGAAGTATTTCATTATTAATACGTCTTTTCAAACCGGCCGAATAGGAAATAATCTGACCACGGATATAAGCTTTAAAGGCGTCCCAAACAGTTCCGTTGGAAACTTCATCCGTAGTATTAGTTGAAAAGAAGAAATCAATCTGCTCCTTTATAAATTTGACAAAGTCCTGATCTTGAAGCAAAATAGGGTTAAATCGCCATTGTCTGGTAGTACAAAAGGTATCCATTAACTTGATGGAAAGTTTCAATGGAGCATGATCTGAAATAGCAATAATGTCATAATTACAATCAACTACATATGGAATCAAACGAGAGTCAATCAGAAAATAATGAATTCGGGAAAAAGAACGGTGAACATGTGAAAAAAAGAATTCCTTATCATTTGGATGTAGAAATCTCCAAATTTCTGAAATCCCAGCATCCAACATAAAAAAGTTGATAATAGTAGCCGACTTATTCGGTAAAGCCGGACTACTTGTGGATCTATCCAACATGGGATTCAAACATAAATTAAAATCACCGCCCATTATCAACATATACTTGTTTAAATTGGGAAAGGAAGTAAGTAAATGTTTAAAGAATTCAGGATAATCCACATTTGGAGCGTAAACATTAACCATAGCGACCTTTTTATTAAAAAGTACCCCCGTAATTAACAGAAATCTGCCATTAGGATCTGAAATGATGTCTTGATGAATGAATGTAATTGAGGGATCAATAAAAATTGAAACGCCTTTAATTTTGGCTTGAGCATTTGAGTGGTATTGTTATTTTTTCCAAAACTTAAAGAAGCGTTGACTGTCCTCTTTCCTTACATGAGTCTCTTGAGCAAAGATAATATGAGCATTCAGTCTTTGGAATATTTTGAAAATCTTTTTCCGTTTTATTGGATGGTTTAAACCATTTGTATTCCAAGAGACAAAATTAATAGAATGAGCCATAACTAAAAATTAACCCTTTGGTGAGTAAGGGGTTAACCATAATGTGAGCTCATGAAATCGGAAGAGGAATACATGATTAGAGAGGAACCGGAAATCTCGACACTGGGGACATCTTTGTAGTTCTGAATCAGCCCAATAGAAAAAATTAAAAAAGAAAAAGACCACCCTTTCCCCCAACCCCAAGTAGAAACCCGAACTGAGCCAAAGAAGGCTGAAGAAAGCGCTAATTAATATTAACTTTAAACCCATTTCTGCACGGGGCAACTCCAAAAATATATGTTAGGTAAGTGACCTCCCAAAGACTAATATGTGAAAAATAAACAGTATTGTAAATTAGTCTCCATAGTAAAAATTACTAAAATATATAAAATAAAAGAAACCAGTATCAGTGCATATAATTAGTTAATTATAAACGAGTAAATAAAAAAACGCTTCCAAAATAAGAAAACTGGATTATGGGAAGAAGAAGCATAAGAACATGGCGTCCCGAAAAAAAATAAAAATTATAGAAAAAGAAAGACAAGTCTCCATTTTAATTATGCGAAAATCAAAAATAGGAAGCATATAACTACAAATGACCGTCGGATCGGATCATTAGTAATAACAAAAAAGGATAAATTAAAACAAAAGGTTAACTAAGGGAAAGTGATGTTATTCACAGAAGATAAATATTCTATATAAGTTATAGAATAATCACTATAGTAAAGAACAAAGAACAAAAATCTTAAACTTATATAAAACCTTCATCGCACAGTAGTAGAAGGTTTATTTTGAAGAAAAACACCAGAGAGAGAAAAAAAAATTGGTGCTGAAAGCACCAAACACAGATTAAGAGAGGGTGTCTGTATCAGATGGGAAATTATCATCCAAAAAGCTCCGAGCGGCAGTTGTAGAGTGGAAAACACGACGATTTCCATCGGGAAGAGAGATTCTGAGTCGTGCAGGATACAGTAGTGCCGGTTTGAGATTTTTTTGACAGCATTCCGACATTAAAGGTTTAAAAGTCAGTCGTTCCTTCACTTCAGGACTGTAGTCCTGAACTATCCTGAAGGAATGCTGGTGATACTTGATCATCCCTTGTCGACGAGCGATCTGGAGAAGTTGTTCTTTAACATTAACATAATGGAAACGAAGAATAACTGGTCTGGGTTTGGAAACAGCCGCTGCCGACTTTACCCACGGTATACGATGGGCGCGATCGAGTAATGGAGGATCGTTGGGAAAAACTGAACCGAACGAATCCTTTAAAAGTTGAGCAAAGAATATTACAGGATCTCCAACCTCAACATCCTCGAGTAGGCCAATTAAACGTAAATTTTGTCTTCTCGATCGATTCTCAAGATCAATAACTTTGGATTTAAGTTGTTGGAGCTGTTTAGTAGTCGAAGCTAGATTCTTCTCTAAGATCTCAACTTTTGTATCCGTCTTCTGAGATTTAGTATCCAGCTCAGAAATTTTTGCATCGTGTTTTTGAACATCAGCATTCAGGAATTTCAAAGATTCCGTGATTGATTTTAAATCTTCATTAAGGCTTTGACGATGTTGTTCAAATTGAGCAGTTAAACTTTCAGATAATTTTATCCGATGCTGCTCAAACATTTCCTCCAAACACTTCACCATAACTTCGTAAGTTAATTCCGTTGGTTTAGAGTCACCTTTCTTCTTTCCTCCGTTCCCAGCAGCGTCTTTCCCATCTTTGGTTTTAGATCTCGTACTCATTTCTTTAAGCTCAAAAGTTGCGATTGACAAAAGGAAGTCAATTAATCGATAATTCAGAGAGATAAAGTAAGTCTTCTGGTGTACTTAAAGTTGATTAGATCAAGGAGATCATAGGTTAAAAAGGATAACGGGAATGGAGCGAAGCCAGAGAGACGACCTCACTCCATGAGCGCTCCCTGCAGAATCCCCATGCAAGTTTTTCTTGATCCCATTTCTGTAGATTTTTAAATGAGGCTACCATGCAGAACTTTGTCAAGTGCCTTAGTAAAGTCAATTTATATCACATCAACTGCTTTACCTTCAATTTGTGTTATCACTTCCTCAAAAAAGTCAATTGGGTTGTAAGGTGTGACCCACCCCTCAGCAAGCCATGCTGATTATTCCTAATGAGACTATGCTTCTCCAAATGCTCACAATTCCTTTCTCTAAAAAATATTTCCAATACTTTGCCCAACACTGATGTCAGACTCAGTGGTCTATAATTCCCAGAGTTATCCTCACTCACTTTCCTGAACAAAGTAATAACATTTGCCATCCTCTTATCTTCTGGTACTACTACTACTCCTGTGGTCATTAAGGACTCAAAAATCATGGACGACAGTGCAGCAATCTCTTTCTTCACTTCCTGTAGTAATCTGGGAACTTGTGTATCCTAATGCTTTTCGAAAGTTACAGCATCACTAACCTCAGCATGTTCCAGCACATTAGCCTGTTCTAAGCTGACCTCACATTCCCTCTCTCTGGTGAATACGGAGACAAAATGTTCATTAAGGGCCTCCCCTACCTTCTCCGACTCCAGGCACGTTTCCTCTTTTATCCCTGATCAGTCCTACCCTCACTCTGGTCATCCTTATCATTGTGGCTATCCCTCAAGATCGAGGATGATGGTCTTCATTCTGAAGAAGTGGCCCACAGAGCGAAGACGCCTGTGCATGTATTTGTTTAACGTGTACTTGACATTGCGCTCCAAGAAGCACACGATACTTTACAAATCAACCAACTGATTCCAATGGCATGGAAGCCATGAGGATTGGAGCTGATGGATTTGTTGCAGCCTCCATCCGCCTTCACAGCCGTTGAATTCGAAGTAACTTTGTCCGCCTATTCCACCGTTGAGGTCTTGGTTGGATTGTTCTTCGTCAGGGATCTCACCCTCGACCTTACCGCCATGGGTGACCCTACCAGGAGCATAGCTCCAGACGCCATTGCTCTCGGGATCACAGAACCACATAAGCTTCTCCACCACGACAAGGTGACAACCCACGGGGAAAGAGTCATCCTTATACTTACATATAAAAGGCCTTGGGGTTTTCCCTAATCCTACTCACCAAGACCTCGTGTTCCCTTCTACCTCTCCTAAGTCCCTTATTAAGTTGCATCCTGGCTACTTTATAACTCTCCAGTACCTTGTTTGATCTTTGTTTTCTAAATCTTAAGAATACTTCTTTCTTCCTTTAGACTAA